>NW_027192588.1:43488-152508 GCF_042370625.1 Thermothelomyces heterothallicus | reverse complement strand
TGAGGTTGTTTAGGAAAGCCTCCTTCATCCGGTCCTGCTCTTCCTTCAGCGAGAGGTTAGTCTCCATCAACCGTGCCTGTTCCTCCTTGAGGTTGGCGAGGAAGGTCTCTTTGAGCTGCGCCTGCTCCTCGATCAGAGCAGCCGTTGCCTCCTTAAGCCGAGACTCTTCAGCCATCAGGTTTGCAAGGAACTGCTCGGTGATCTTGTTCTGCTCTTCTGGAAGAGTGACTGTGATGGACTCTTTTAGGCGCGCCTCCTCCTCCCGGAGACTGGCAATGAGGGCTTCGACCTGCTCCTTCTCCTCCCGACGCCGCTCGAGAGCAATGGTGGTCTCCTGGAGCGTCTTCTCTCGGTCCTCGTGCTCATCAGCAATACGCTGAGTTTGGGCGGCGAGGAAGGCGGCCAACTCCGCTGCAGTGGCCTTGACCTGAGCGTGAACCTGATTGAGGGTCTCGAGCTGCTCGAATGCCTTGTTGGCCACTTGAGTGTGGCTCACCAAGGTATCCAGCTTTTCGATCACGGCGGTGTCGTCATACTTCTCTGGTGGCGGAGGCAGCAGTGGGTGCTCAACCCTCTCCTGGATTGCCATGGTGGATGTCCTGAGGTGTTCGTAATGCTGGGCCAGGGCCAACATGACTTCCTGGACGCTCTCAAGGATCTTGGGCTGATACTCTGACACCTGGCCCTGGAGGCTCTCCACCTTGCCGATGGCTTCCTGGACTTGCTCTCGGGTGAGCTGATGCTCGGCCTTGCCATCAGCGTGGTTCTCGTCCGACTTGGTGACGAGATCCTCGACGCGCTCAAAGACGGTCTTGGAAGCCTCCTCCATCTTCTCCATGGAGTCCGTGACAGCAGTGCCGAGGGTGTCAACCAAGGACTTGAGCTCTTCGGCAACCGCCTTGGTACCGTTGACAGCAGCCTCCAACTCAGCATTCCTGGCCTCGCTCTTCGCAGCGCAGTCGTCCTGGACCAGCTGGAGCTCCTCGTACTTTGTCGTCAGCTCGGACATGCGTTCGTCAAGCTTGGTGATCATGGTGTCGGCAATCGTCTGCAACTTCTCGTCCAACTCGATCTTGACACCGATCATGCCAGTCTTGGAATCCTCAAACTCAAGCTTCAGGGTGTCGAGGACCTCTTTGACATCGTCGCTGATGTTGTCGTTCTTGCGAACGCTGCTGCTGAGGGCGTCAAGGATGCAGTGAATCGAGTCGATGCCGCGTCCGCCGTCCTCGAGCTTGGATCCGACGAGGCCCCGGAACTCCTCTAACGCCGTTTTCAGTTCGTTCACGGTTACCCCTACGCCAACAATCTCGGCCTGGCGCTCCTCAAAGCCCTTGGCGCTAGCATCGGCGAGCGACTCGAGTCGCCCCTTGACGTCGCTAAGGCGGAGCTCCAGGGTCTCGATGTCCTCCTTTGATGGAAGGCCGACCAGATCGACCTTCTGGATATGCTCAATGATCGACTTCGTATCAAGACATACGGCCTCAACGGCTTCCACATCAGTCTTCGTAATCTTTTCGGGGTCCTCGAGAGCCTTTTCGTGGCGCTCCTTCATCTCGTCAAACGCAGCGACGATCTGGTTGACCAGCGATTCGACCTTGGCGACGTCCTCCTTGCGGGAGAGGTTGTCCACCTGGGTCGCCAAGCCACCCAAGCTCTGTCTGGTGTCGTCAATGAGCGCCTCGACCGCATCGATATGTTCTTTGCGCGAGACACCATCAAACTGCGTCGAAAGACCATTGACACTTTCGCGAGCCTCCAAAATGAGGGTCTCGAGGTTCTCGATGTAGTCCTTGCGGACCGCCTGCTCACCATCCATGAAATCATCGAGACGGGCTTTCGTGTTGCGAAGAATTGTCTCGATCGCCTCAACGTCCTCTCTCGAAGCGGGATCCGTGTTGGATGGCGTGGGCTCAGGAGCGGCGGCTGCCTTGGCAGCCAGATCATCCACAGTCTCCTGCAACTTGCGGATGTTCTCTTCCAGAAGCTCGAAGGGCTCCCGATTAGGCAGTGCGGCAACGGATTCTGCGACACTCTGAATGGTCTTTTCCATATCAGCCAGGTCCTCTTTTGAGAGCGAAGTGACGACAGGCTTTGGAGCTGACTCCATAGCCTCAACTTTGATGCCCAGCTGAGTGATGAGGGCTTCAAGATTCCGAATGTCGTCATGCTTCAGCATCTGCTCGGTCGGTACGACAGCCTTGGACTCGTCGTTGATGGTGGCCAGGGCCCGCTCGTTCTTGCTCTCCTCGCGGAGAGCGTCGATGTCATTCCGCACGCTGTCCAATCCCTCCCTGAGTGCCTCAAGAATTTCATCATTGGCTGTCAGATCGACCGGCTTGTCGCGGAGGTTGTTGAGGCTGGTGCGGATGTCGCCCAGGCCTTCTTGCAAGGCGTCCAGGATCTCGGTAAGACCAGCGATCCGCCGAGTGCTGATCTCTGATCGAAGGGCATGAAGTCCGTCGTGCAGGGCCTCAAGCACCTCTTTGTTGCCTCCGGGCTGGGGTATGGCCGGGATCATTGACGAGTTGACAATATCACGAAGATTATCCACTTCTTCCTTGAGCATTGCCCGTGAGCTGTCCGAGGATCGCCTGACAAGATCGGCCAGCTCGGTCCGGAAATCGTCAAGGGTGCAAAGGAGCTGGCCCATGACCTGCTCAGGGTCCGAGTCTCCCTTTGCGCGACAGACATAGTCCTCGATGTCTTGGCGCAGCTTTTCGAACCCCTCCTTGGTTGCGTCGATGATCTGCTCCGTGCCTAGAGCGTTGGCAGCGATATTCTCCTTCGTTTCCTCCGAGGCGGCCTTGATCTCGGCTTGCAGCAGCTCCTTGATCTCGTGAAGGCGCTGCATAACCTCATCATTGCCGCCTCCTTGGGCGACGAGGGCGGTAGATTGAACCGCGGAGAAGTCGAACGCGTTAAGCTCCTTCTTCACGACATCAGAAAGATGAGCAGATATGTCCAAAGAACCGAGTCCTTCTTTGACGGCGTCGACCATGTCGCCGCGGGACAAATCCGAGGCGGCAGGCAAGTCGAGACCTTCCAGGACCCCCTTCACCGCGTCTGCGACGTTCCTGGACAGGTTGGCCATGTCGAGACCCTCTTTAACCGCGTTGACGACGTCAGCGCGAGACAGTTCGGGGCGGGTAATCAAAGCGGAAGAAAAGTTGGAAAAGTCGAAGGCTTCGAGCGCCGCCTTGACCGCGGCAGTTACATCCCGGGTCAGGTCGACGGACCTGAGTCCCTCCTTGACGGCATCAGCCACGTCGGCTGTGGAAATGTCCGTTCGGGGGAGATCTCGCGAGACGTCTCCGTGGGGCACCAATGCCGAGGAGTAGGCGGAAGAGAAGTCAAAGCCCTTCAGTGCCTGCTTGACCGCTAGCGTGACGCTGTTGTTGAAATCGAGAGACTCGAAACCCTCCTTGACAGCGTCCGCCACGTCGACTCGCGAGAGGTCCGGTCGGGGAATGGTGGCCGCAAAGTCGAATGATTGAAGCCCTTGGCTGACCGCTTGCACCACGCTGGCCGAGAGATCGGTCGACTCCAATCCTTCCCTGACCGCATCCATAATCTCGGAGGACAGGTCTAGCGACTTGAGGCCGGACTTTACCGCGTCCGAAACCTCCGCCTTGGTCACTGGCTGAGGAACCAGGGCATTGGAGTGAACGGCGGAGAAGTCAAAGGACTGGAGACCCTCAGTGACGGCATCAAGAACGTCGTCTCTTGTGAGCTCAGAGGCGGGGGGAGGCAGCTGTGGGACGGGAAAGTCGAATGACTGGAGGCCCTCCTTAACGGCATCCAACATGTCATCTCGGGTGATCTCGGTGCCCATGCCAGGGGCGACGGGGAACTCGAATTCCTCCAAGCACTCCCTCACGGCCTCGAGAATGTCGTCTCTCGATAGAGTAGGCGGGGCCTCAACCTTCGGAGGGACATAGTGTTTGAGGCCTTCGATAACGGCCTGAAACACTTCATCCCGAGTCGCCCCACGGGGCCGGTCGTCCCTGGGCGCGTAGGCGCGGAGCCCCTCCTGCAGACAGGTCAAGACCTCATCTCGCTCCAAACCAATCTGTTGGATCTCGATCTCGGGCTTGTACTTCTCCCACGCGTCCTTGACCGCCTGGATGACGTCTTCTCTCCGGAGCTCGGGCGTGCGGGGCTTGGTGGCCTGCGTATCCTTGAGGGCGGCGCGCACACTGTTGTAGATCTCCTTGTAGTCGATTGAGGGCTCGCGAGACGCGATCGTCGCCGCCGACTGGCGACGGTGCTCGCGGAGTAGGTCGTTCATCTGCTGACTCATCTCGGACAAGCCGTCCTCGACAACCTTGATCATCTCGGCCTTGGTGACCGCCTCCGAACTGCCCGCATGTTTTTCGGCCACCTCGTCCAGTCTCCGGCCAATCTCTCGGCCCATGCCAAGGACCTCACCACGAAGCTCTCGGACTAGCGCCTTGGTCTCGGCGGTGAGGCCACCTCCCTGGGCGACGCTGTCCTTGACGCTGCGGATGGCCTGCAGGATGTCATTACTGAGCACTTCAGCGCCCCGGTCCTGACCCGGGAGCAGCCGTGAGGTCTGGGTAGCAGTGGCAGGTGCATTAAGGTAGTCGAGGGCTCCTCGCCGCGGTCTTCCATCACCAGAGTCAAGGGTCCAATTTCGGTCGCGGACGCCGCCGTCGCCGCCGCCGCCGCCGCCCCCTGCCATGTTTCCAACAGCGGCAGTAGCGCGCACAACGGCCTGCTGCTGGCTGTCCTTGACAAAACGCGCGAGCTCCTCGACTTTTCCGGCCGTAGCCAAACCTGAGAGCTTGTCAGCAAGCTCGGCGAGGCGGTTGAGTAGCGTTTCCTGGCCCTCTTTGGTGCCCATTTCTCGGATGATCTTCTCCAGCAGAACAACCGTGGCAGGCGAGGGCGCGTCCGAGACCAGAGATGGCGTGCTGAGCATCGACTCTCGGTCAAAAGAGGCAGCGAAGCTGTTGGGGGAAGGTATCCGGGGCAATGAGAAGGGCCGAGCGGATTTTGATAGTGTTGGAGATGAGGGCGGGTGTTTGCCTTCCAGGAGCAGAGGCCCTCCGTAGGGATCTCTGGTGGCGGACGACCGCGCCCTGACGTCTGAGATGAGCTCACGGAGGCTCTTCCGGATATCCTCGTCGCGGGAGTTGGTGGCTTCCTTCAAGCTGAGGAGATCTGTGGCGTTGTCCCTGCTGCGCCTGCTGAGCAGCGCCATCTCCTTCTGCAGAGTTGTTGCAATGTCGGTGAGGGTGAGGATCTGGTTGGATAGTGACTCGAGGGTTCCGGAAGGCTTAGCGGGTGTCTTGGAACCATTTGTAATGTTTGCGAGGGGCGTCTCCGGCTCCTTTGGATCTGATATGCTGGTGCTGCTGCTGCTGCTGCCATTGTTGTTATTGTTGCTGTTGCTGTTGTTGCTGGTATTGTTGTTGTTGTTGTTGCTGCTCTGACTGCTCATGCTCTGCAGAGCAAGCATGGTTGCCGACTGGGGAGGTGTGTTCTCGCCGAGTATGCTCTGTTGCGGCCGCCGCACAGCAGTGGGACGGATGATCGGGGTTAAGCTTGGCCCTGGAGTTGGTGTGCCATTGGCCGACCGGTCTTGCCTGTCGTCCCGCGGTTCCATGAAGGTGTCTCTTGTGTCTTTTCTCTGAGGAGTGGTTGGCCGGTCCACCTTTTCGGGCGACCTGGGCGTAGACTGGAGCAGATCTCGGCTGGCCGCCTCGATCATGAGGCTCATGTCCTTGACGGATGCAGGCTGAAGGGACTGCATGCGGCGATGCGAGGACGGCCGCAGAACGGGCCGCTCCGGAGACGGCTCGACACGCTTGGGCACATGCGGTACCAGAGCGGCGCTCTCACGGGCTTTCTCGGCCATGGCAGCATGAGCTGACTGGATAGCCGTCGATGTGCCGACACGGGAGACTCCGGGAGACTGAGGGTTGAGTGGCAGCGGAGGAGGCGCCCGCTCCGGGTCGGAGCTGTCCCACCTGCTTTTCATTAGCTCGCAGTCTACCATGAATTGTGGGAACCTTGGGGGAGGTTGGAATTGGGGAAACGGGGGGGGGGGGTGGTTTGTGAATTTCTTACATGGGAACCAGGGCGCGACCATGGTCGGTGGAAGTGGAATGATGGTGCTTCATTGGCCTATCCGGGTCACGAGGAGCATCTCTCTCTATGGGCGGCATGATGGCGATGGTGTTGCTGAGCGGCGGGCAAGGCAGGGCGCGTAATGCGGAGATTGGGATAGAGGTCGCTGGACTGAAGCGAACTTAATTGCTGTGATGCGGCGATGCGACGATGCGATGCCGGGTATCTCGGAGGTTTCGAGTGCCAAAACACAGACCCTCTCAGGTCGTTTGAGCTCCAAGGGTTTCCCAAAAGTCAACCAGGACAACCGATAATTGGAAAAACGAAGACAAACAAGCAGCAAAAGTAGAGAGGTTCAGGTCAAAGCAAAATATGCTGCTGGCATGCTTCTGCAGGGTATCATGAACTCTTCCTGTGCGCTCAAACAGTGGGAGGGAGAGAAGAGCCCGGGATGGGATGGTGGTGAATTTGGTCCTGATTTGAGCCCAGCGTTGGCGCTCCGCGAGCCAATTGCCTGTCATTGCCCTACATCTGTTGTTGATGTTCTGGTTTCCCTGAGCAACGGGGAAGTCGCGACAGGGGTCAACCTAGTTGCCCCTCATTTAGAAAGCAAGGGCTGCAGGAGCTCCCATTATTATTATTATTATTATTATTAATCCTACACCGCTATGCTAATAAGCACACCAGAGCCTCTCTAGTTACATACAAAGGAAACCATACCTAATAGGCCGGATAAAAACCTCTATCCCTCCTCTAACGCCCGATCTAGAATACTAAAACACTACAAAGAAAAGGAGAAATGGCTAGTATAGCCCTAAAGAGGCCTTACCTCCCGGTCTAGCCTCCTCGTAAGGCGGTATTCCGGGAGCCTCCCTAGGTCTATCAGCCACTATAGAACCTTCCTTGCCAAACGATAGTTACAGGTCCCTATACCCCGTAAAACGAGGTCTAGGTCCCTTTACAACCGTATTTCCTAGGATTCCTACGTTCGGCTTCTTAGTAGGTTCGGGCACTAGATAACTAGGTGCTCCATAGTCTCCCTCCCCTAGCTATAGGTATAATAGGGGGTACTAACCCCCGGGACTTAAACCCTAAAAAGGAAGTCGTAGAGGCTAATAGCCCCTATACGGGCCTATACTAGTAGGGAGCTCTAGGCCTTTATTAGGCCCTAGTACCTTTATAGGCCCTCCCTTATAAAAACTAGATACGGGGGGTCCTTGTTAGATATATACTATATCCTCCTACCAGCTTGGTTAGCCCTCTAACAGTTACTCTAACTAGCTACTATAGCTAGTTCTATAGCTTATAGCCTTCTTTATAAGGTCTATAGGGGGGGTTGACCCTCTCTATAGCTCTCCTAAACCTATTACTAGACTATCGACCTTACTACCTCTAGGGTTATAGGCTTCGGCTCCTAGCCCCTTGCCCTAGCCCTCCTCTTCCGGAACCTCTAGCTAAGCCTATTATAGGCTTATTAGATAATAGCCTTTATAGGGACCTAGGAGGCCCCTAGACCTACCCTAGTCTATAAGAGTAGCTAGTCGAGTTTAGCTTCGAAGTTAGCTAGCCTCTTATTAAGATAGAGGTCAAGGGGTAGTACCTAGGCTTCTATCTCGAGGCACTAGATAGGGGTAGCCTTATAGGCCCTAGTAATTACTCGGAGGGCCTTATATTAGGCCTTTGATAGTTCCCTAATAGGGCCTTCTGGCTTACCCCCTAGCTTAATAGGCTTGTAGAAGTTCGAGGCCTTATAAGCTAGGGCGCTACGGATATACTTGGTATAGACCTTATAGGCCTATAGTAGGCTAGGGCCTTAGGTCTTCGTAGTAAGCCTAATTAGGGTAAACTCCTAGGTTTCTAGCTTCTTAGCTACCTTTATATAGTAGGGGCCCTATTATAGCCTCTAGTCTAGCTAGACCCCTAGGAATCTAGCTAACTTCGAAGGGACTATAGTAGTAGTACCCTCTCCGGGCTATAGGAGCTCTAGCGGTTATAATTACTATTTCTAGCCCCTATTAAAGTAGATAAGTTTGCACTTTTCCGGGGCAAAGGCTATACCCTAGGTCTTTACCTATTATAGGTAGGCCTTCTAAGCCTTCTATAGCTAGCCGTTATAGGCCTCCTCGGCCCTCCTAAAGGCTAGAAGGTTAGTATCGTTAGTAAAGCCTACTAAACTAACTATAGGGCTAGCCTAGTAAATAGCCTAGTAGAGGGTAGCTATATAGAGGATAAATAGTATAGGGGAGAGGGGTAACCCCTAGGGGACCCTAGCCTTTACTACTATATCTTCTATTTTCTAGCTATCGAAGTAAAGGATAGTTACCCTATCCTATAGCCACTCCCTGACCTAGACTACTAGCTACTTTAGGAAGCCCTAGCTCTATAGAGTAGCTAATAGTTAGGTATAGTTAATAGTGTCAAAAGCCCTTAAGATATTAAGCTATAGGAGGGAGGTAGCTACCTTATACCTCTAAGCCTCCTAAACCTAGGCCGTAATAAGCCAAATAGCTAGTTCGGTAGACCTATATTCCTAGTTACCTATCTACTTAGCTAGGAGAAGCCTATAGGCCTCTATAACGGCTATCACCTTCCGGGCTACTATAGCCTCTAGTACCTTGCCTACCATTAGCAAGAGCGCTATAGGCCTATAGCTACCTAGGGTAAAGTAGGCCTATAGGGGTTTACCAGGCTTACAGAGGACTACTATCTTAGCCCTTTTAAACCGGGCCGGGAAATAGCCGAGCCGTAAGCTCTCTAAGGCTAGTATAGCTAATATCTAGTAGAATGGCTACCTATAGGCCTTTAGGAGGCCTATAGGGAGGAGGTCCTCCCCTAGGGCCTTCTATAGGGCCGCTTTAGCTAGTACTACCCTAATATCACCTACTATAACCTTCTAGCTTATTTCGAACTTCGGCTCCTAGTAGTCGTTTAGATCCAGGTCATTAATATCTAATAGGTCTACTTCCGGGTTTAGGAAGAACTTGTCAGCTAGTACCCTAGCCTTCTATTAGTAGGTTATAAGCCTTCCTTCGAAGGCCAGGAGCTTTAGGGGGTTAACCGGTAGGTAGCTTTATAGCCTCGCCTACTACTCTAGCCTCTATAGTAGGTCCGGCCGGTTAGTTACCTCCTATAATATAGCTCTCTAGCTCTTGGTCTTTACGGCTGTAATAGTCTTAGCCTAGTCCTATAGGGCCTACCGAAGTGCCTCTTACATATAGGGGTTTAGGGTGCCCCTATAGGCCCTCTCTACCTCCTTAGCCCTCTTCCGGGCCTCCCGAACCTCCTTTGTCTACCATCGAGCTCGTTTACTACCTGTGCCAGCCTTCTTTGCCAGAGCCGAGACCGTAGCTATCTCCTTAAGGGCCTCTATAAGCCTATCAAAGGCCTGTAGAAGCTCCTCTAGGCCCTAGAAGATAGGCCCGGCTAGGGCTAATACCTACCTACTAAGCCAGAGTAGGAGGTAGGCCGCCTTGGCCTATACGACTTCCTTGTCTAGGCTCTTCTAGTCCTACCCTTTACTAGCCAGTATAGGCCTATTAGTCCCTTAGAGGGAGACATTTAGGGCCTATAGGTAGTAGTCAGATTTCCTACATTCTACGATATCCCTATCGGTCGTTTCTAGCCTGGCCGAGGCCTAGAATAGGTCTATCGTAGAAGGCCGGCTACGTTAGTCCCCTTAGGGGGCCCTAGTAACCTGGCCGTATAGCGTTTATAGGTCAAGGTCCTACTAGTCTATAAGGCTAAGGAGGTCCCTAGCCCCCGGGCTAAGCCTATTAAACAGGTCCTAGATCAGGTAGTAAAGGTTAAAGTCGCCTATAAGAACTAGGGGGTAGGTTAGCCTAGGTAGGGCTAGTAGGTCCTATAAGAGGGCCTATTTGCCCTTGCTATTATAGACTAACTAGAGTTTGAACCCCTTCTCTCCTAGGGTCAGAAAGGTTACCTTACACCAGTTCTCCTCTGCCAAGTAGTCCTATTAGCTAACTAGGAACCATTTAGCTACTAGAATAGCTGCCTTACCCTTAGGCTTATAAACTAGGTGGTATTTCGAGGCCTAGGGGCAGTATATTAACCCTATAAACCGGTTAATCTACGGTTCCTAGATAGCTAGTAGGTCGTATTTAGCCTCCTCTAGTAGGACCTCGAGGGCCTATTTATTACCTTAGGTGTTCTACTAGAGGATCTTAATTTGCATTCGAGGTAGCCGGAGTAGAGGACGGGGGTATAGTGGTAGTAGGCTTAATAGCCATCGCCCTATAGGAGGGGGCTCTAGGCTATAGTAAGGAGATACGGGTCTGTCGGGCATCGGACAAGGCGTTTCTAGCTGCCTGCTAGGCTAGGGTAGGCCTTCTACGGGGGCGTTTGGTCCCGGTTTGGTAGTGGTCGTCGTCTTCTGGTTGGCTGCTAAACTCGAAGGTTACCTTCTGGTGTGGTTGCTCTGGTGGTTGGAAGGTCCGGGGTCTATACTGGTAGGCCTCCCTGGCCCTCTCCTGGGCTTTAACTTTCTTTGGGCAGCCCCTATACCAGGCTGTATGGGGGCTACCACAGCGGGAGCTCCCGTTATCGATAGAGCAGCCCACACCTGGTTCCTATATTAGATCGACGTCAAGCCGATGACGGATTATTTGAGCGGCATTGCTCCTATCAAACTCATCTCCCATTCATTCCGAATTCGTTCCCTTGGAAGCTTAGTTTGGACTACTATCCCCGGAAAGTAACATTATCGTCTCGAAAACGTCAGTGGAAGGAAGAAAGAAAGAAAAAGAGATAGAGAAACAAATTTGAGGGACCTCAGCCCTGCAACAGTGCGCGCATTGCCACTGGGTTATGTGTGCCTGCTTTTTACAGATATGCTATTTTCGTAGAGTGCATCTTATTACCACCATCATCACTCCTCCTCATCTCTCTTGCCAAAATCGCTGCGTAGACGTCACCTACGCTATGCTATGATGAAACAATCTTGGCTTCCGATTTGGCCGGCCGCTGCCCGAAGATGGTGCTCCCGATGCGTACCTCACTGCTCCCCATAACAATGGCGCCCTCAAAGTCCTCGCTCATGCCCATGCTGAGCTCCAGCTCCCTCTCCAGCCCCAGCTCCTTCGCCACCAGGTCCCTCTGCTCTACCAGCAGCCTAAAATCCTCGTTCTCGTTCTCCGCCGTGGTGGCCACGCTCCGGGCGATGGCACCAATGGTCATCAGGCCCAGAAGATGCAGGTTGGGGCAATCGTTAACGATGGTCCGGCAAAGCGACACAACGTCTTCGCCCGGTGCACACCCGGACTTGGACTCCTCGCCCGAGGTGTTGACCTGGACGTGGACGTTGAGCTTCGGCGTCTCTGGTTCGGCCTTGATCTTCTCGCCCCGGTATTTGTCGAGGAGCTGTGCCTTCTTCACGTTATCCACGCTAGACACACACCACAAGTTTGGAATCTTGGCGAGCTCCTTACAGCGGCCTGACCGGTAATCAGTATGAGGTCGGACGTATCGAAGGACTTAAGACGTACCCGACTGCAGGCCGCCGATAAAGTGCCACTGAATGCTTCTCGGCAGCAGCTCGGCCTTTTGACTCAACTCTTGTGCGTAGTTCTCACCAAAATGTACCTGCCTGAGTGGCGAGTCATGGAGGGCGAGGATGTCGTTGGCAGGCTTGAGCTTGGAGACAGCCACGAGACGAACCTTGAATTGTTGTTAGACACGGAAATTTACTTTTCTCTTTTTTTGTGATATCGGAGAATGAGTGATTATAGATGATGGACATGATTGGTTGTGACGATGATGTCGGTCAAGAATGGGCAGGATGTGCGAGCGAGGCGGCGGATAAACTTTTTTTTTTTTTTTTTTTTTTGGGGGGGGGGGGGCGCTTACTGCACGGCCCTTGGCCACTGCGGCTATTCTCTCATTGACGCTCTGAAGCTGTGAGATGAGAGTGGATGCTCTTGCCGGATCAACCTTCATGTCTATCTCGCTCATGGTGATGAGAACGGGCTTCTGATGTAACAACGAGCAGCGTGTGCCTCGTTTGGGCAAGGGGTTTGCGACAGCGGCCAACCGAGAGTCGTCCCTTGTCTGAGCCCCGGCATTTCCATTTTTTGGTGGAGCCTGCTCGGAAGGCCTGGCCAGCCCACCGCAGTGGGTCTAACTATCAAGTAACTAACTACTTTGTACGTCCGTACAGTACGGATTACAGTAACCACGCAGGCGAGCCGAGTACGGGGCTACCTTCCGGAATTAACCACAAACCGTAGCTGTGGCCCAGGAGGCCAATCGTGTCAGGCCGCCATCTTCTTCCTCAGCAGACTCAGCTCCTCCGTGCCGGGGAAGCAGCCACACATCAACCACTCACAAACATCATCACCCCCGGGCGACGCTCGCGGGGTGATTTGAGCGCCGCAAACAGCCCGAGATTGGCTCAGCAGGAACCCGGGCAAGGCACCCCGATTGGCGCAGTTGCCTGCCTGTTCCTCGGTCTCCCCTCCCCTAGACGTTGCAATCCACTGGCTTGGAACCAATCGAGAGAAGTCGATCCAGGGCTATCGGAGCTATGTACGGATTACTCTCTTTCCCCCATCATTCCCGGAACGGATGGTCAGCAATTCAATTCAGCCTCATTCTCACCAAAGTTGGTACTGCCGTCCAATTCTTCAGACACCAAAAAACATCACATTTACAAACACGTACACACCGACGCGCGAGCACACATACACGCGTATGTGTATGCATGCATGCGGAACTCCCAAAGTTATCCTACACAGTAACAACCTTCTATCTGGGCCTACCTATTCCGTGATTTGGACCTCACTCCCGCTCTCCAAATACTCCTTTCTGCACAATCACCAGCCTGTGACTTGAATGCGAGCACCTCATTCCTCCCCGCTCGGCTTCCCTTAACGCTTCAGTCTGTCCCGCTGATCCAACCACGTCCAGGTGCCAGCTACCGAACAGAAGTCACCGTCTCCCGTCGGCATCACCATGGGCCCGGAACCGCTGCCGCACCTCCCCTCCGAGATCTGGATGATGATACTCGAGAGCCTGCCCCCTTCCTTCTTCCAGCAAGACATCCGCCGCCTGGCGCTCTCCAAGCGCTGGTATAGCCTCGCCTTCCCCATCTTCTACCCGCGCATCGAGTACACGCCGCGCGTCATCAGCCGGCTGGTGCACCGCAAGTCCAAGTCGCTCGACCGGTCGCGCGCCATGCTGCGCAAGTCGCTGCGCTGCGTCAACATTGTGCTCGACGGGGTGCCCGGCGAGGATGCCGAGCTCGTGCGCTTCAACACGCCCGCCAACCTGGCCCGCTTCTGCCTCATGCTGCTCGAGTTCCGCGAGCTCGACGAGGTCCGCTTCGCCGCCCGCTGGCCAAACCGCGCCTGGCCCGCCGACCCCCTGCAGCCCGACTACCTGTGCATCCGCACCCTCGAGCCCTACCTCAGCGTGCTGACGCACGTCACCGCCCTGGACCTGGACCTGTGCGGCACCGACATCGTCGCCTGCCCCGGTCCCGGCCACGGATACGGCTATGGCCACGGCCACGGCCACGGCGATGGCGCCGCCGCCACCCCGGTGCACTTCTGCGAGCACGTGCGCCCCCTGCTGTCGCGCCTCCGCGCCCTGCGCCTGCGCATGCGGAGCATCTGCCACACTGCCCTCGTCCCGCTCGATGGCCGCCCCGTCACCCTGCGGCAGCTGAGGCTGAGCCTGTACCTCGGCCGGGTGTCGGAGAACAACCCGAAGCTCAACTCGAGTAGGACCTGCCCGCGCGCGGGGGGCTCGCGCGAGCGGACCGTGCCCATGAACGAGATGCGCGCCGCCATGAGGGCCTTGGTCGTCGACATGGCCCCGCCCGCCCGGGCCGAGATGGTCCACTTGGCCCCGACCGGTGAGATCCACGTCTGGGACGCAGGAACCGACCGCTGCTCCCGCGACCCGTCCGAGAAGCCGATGCGGTTCCCACTCTGCTTCGAGGCCACGCGCTCGCGGTTCTGCTTCTCGACGCACGCCGACGACTTGGCATCTGGCGATCACGCCGGTGTTGGTGGAATGCTCTCGTCCAGCTCGGACGACATGTCCAACTGAGTTGGGTAGGAGAAGAGGCGAAAAGGGGGGGGGGGGTGAGGGCGGAGGAGGGTAAAGAGAGAGAAGTTTACCCCGAGAACCTAAGGACTAAAGGTGGCTGGTGGGCGGAGCGGGAGTGAAGGTGGCTGGCCTGGTTATGTCCCAGACTGGCAATGGGTTCGTCTAGCGTCTTGTTGGACTGTTTGGTTGTTCACGTTGTTGTTTCGCTTTTCGTACTTGATACCCTCGGCGGCGGCGGCGGCGGCGGCTGCGACTGCTGCTAAGCTTGGACAAGAGCGGGACTCTTGTATATGTACGAGTTCTGAAAGAGAAAATGCATTGGCCAAAAAGGCGCCGATTGCTTGGACTGAGCAAGGTTTCGCATCGGTTCCTTCCTGTGTAGATTAAACCACGTAGCTAAGGCTCGCCAAGATCTTTGTATCACTCCAGGTTTACTGTTGTTCTTGATGCGCGAGACTTCCATCTCCTCCTCTACCAAGAACTTTTGCACAGGATTTGCGAAGCTTTCGAAGTTCACACGCAGAGCCACCCATTCATGGATCTCATCTGCCCATGTTTGCCGCTGGCGAATAGCACAACTAATCCAGCTCGATTTTCAATTTCCCGGAACTATCGAGAGAAGGATCGTATGCGCTTTTGCCCAGAATGAGCACGGTTGGTCCGACCCGGCCCCGAGAAGAGGCAACTCCCAGGCAGGTCGAATCGAGGGGTGTCAAGAAAGCATCTACTAGTCCCCAAGAATGCCCCTTAGAGCAATTTCCATCCGTCAGACCAGCCGCCCCGACGTATCAAGGCAGCGCACCCGTCGGGCGCCGGGCCAACACACTGCGACCCGCGTTGAGGAAGCTTTGCGAAGGCGAGCAGCATCCAAACACGCGTCCAAACACGCGTCCAAACCAGCGTCCATACCAGCCCGGCCGAAGACAAGTTCAAGAGTCAGGTGGGATCTCTCGCCATGCCGGCAGCGGTGCTGGCCCCGACACAGCTCACAACCACAACTCGGCCGTGATGGGGCTGGGGATGGAGGTTATTGAGGTACTATCCCGGTTCGCGCAGAAGAGAAATGTGCGCAGATGGGAGACGGGCGCCAACGGTCGCCCAAACGAGGCCTCACGCGGTTTTCTTCACCAACTCCGTACTCAGAGCCAACGCCGAGGACCCTTACGCCCCTGTATGGGCAGCTCTCACGCCAACCGCCGGGGAGGAAACGCACGCCGCATCACCCGCACGCTCAACGAGAGCAAGGCCCCCGGCATTCATCACGGCCCTGAAGGCGGCACCTCGAACTCACCCGCAACCCAAGCGCCCCTGCCTCTTCCCACGCCAGCCCTAATCTTTGACGGGACAACCAATCTACTTTGCACTTTAAGGCCTGCTACTGATCCCGGACTTCGCACCGGCAACAACAACGATGATAACAACAATGGCGGCGACGACGACGCCGACGGCCTACAGGCACTGCGAGCCGACAACCTCTCCCGCGTTCTCGCCGACCGGGCTGCGCCTGCTGGCCTCCGGTACGCGTCGATGCGGCTCGCCCTCGTCACTGAGACGCTTGAAATCGAGACGCCCGGGACCGGGGTGGCGCGCGTCACCCACCGGGGGGATGGCCTCCAGGGGGACCCGCTGCGGCTGCTGCCGGAATCGCGTCGGGAGCTCAACGGGTGACCGATTCGCTCATGTCCTTTTGGGCTCCGGCAAACTGGGAACGGGGAACGGTAGATGGGGAGTTAAAAGGGACCCGCTCTTCACCCGTGTCCCTGTGCTACTTCATGCTCACTACCTGTTCAAACCCAGCTTCTTGAACCTCCCGATGGTTTCCCGCTTCTCGCTTCTCATGATGATTCTTTTTCTTCAATCTTTCTGCTATTCGCCGAGTTGCCTCTCAGGGCCGCCTTTGGAAGTGGGAATCTGGGCTTGCGCATCCGCCACGCCGAGACAATCTTCTGCTTCCTCATGAAACCACATCAGGCCGCCGCCGATGACAGCCGGTTTTCGGGACGGTTAGATAGTGGATACCGGTTGAGAAACGATGAGCTAACTTCTTGTGATCGAGAGGGGTTGCACGACGTTGGCTGCTATTTAACAATCAGGTGCAGAGCAGCCTTCATGACTTTCATCATCCACTTAGCAGTCAGTTGCTCTCGACGCGGTGAGCGATGCCTTCTTACCTCTCCACATTTTCAAAAGCATTCATCATAAGCTACCAAAAGTTGTCCAGCCACAGCTGCCGCCTACATAGGTAATAGGTATCTTACAGTACTAAGCAACCGTCTGTGTTGTTGTGCCTTGTTCCTCACAATGCATGCCATGAATACCCGTCCGTTACTCCCGGCTTTCTAATACGCCCCAACGCCGTCGCTCCGCACACCCACCACCCACCAACACACACGCGCGCGCGGGTGCGGGCGTGTACACGCTACGCTCGCTCGGTCACTCCCACGCCCACACACTGACTCACTCTGAACCATCCACGCGTGAGTGAACCACCCTTCCCTCCCCCCTCCCCCACCACTACCGACGACCCTACCGCTGCTGCGGCGGCACGGGCGCAGGTGGCAGATTCCGGATCTGCTTGATCAAGAACTCGCGCTCGTCGATGAACTGCTCGTCTTCGGTGCGGTCCTCGAGGAAGTGCGACAGGAAGTGCAGCAGCTTGTCCCGGTTCATAATCAGGATCTTCTGCACGGGCACCGACTTGTGTGGGTTGGCCACAAACACCTTGAACACGTGGAAGCCCTCGTACTGCACCATCTTGCGGTCGTCGCGCAGCAGGTTCATGCAGATCTTGAGGTGCTCGCCTCGGTCCACGTAGGCCGTCATGATGTTGTAGTTGGACCGGTCCAGCAGGATCTCGCCCAGCAGCTTGATCGACTGACGCTTGGTGACGTAGCTGTTGGACTGGACCAGCACGTTGTTGTACCGATCAAAGAAGAGGTCGAAGTTGGCGGCCAGATACCGAGGGACCAGCTCTTTGTGCTTTGTGATGAGTTCCTAGCAAGAACGTCAGCTCCAACGGGAGTCTTCTCTTGTTCTTCCTTCTCCAGAGCCGAGGGAGTCGAGTTGAGCCCAGGCAAGTGCGAAAGGGGTTGGCTTACCCTGAAAGTGGTAAACGCATCCGCGCTTACTTCGAACGAGCTCTTGTCGATCCAGTCAAAGAATTTCCAAAAGACTCCCCGCCCGCTCTGCGTCCGGTCCGGGTTGATCCCTCCTATTCCCCTGGCGCTCGACCCTTCTTCATCGCCGTCGTCGTAGAGGATTATCGCCGCGGCCGCCTCGTTCTTCAGCACCTCCCTCAGCACTGTCCCCGCCGGCGTTGCGCTCTCCTTGTGATCGTAACCCCTGCACAATGCCACAAGCACCTGTGGTCGCCTCTCGACGACGTAGGCCAGAGCGAGCGGCTCGGGTTTCTGCGGCCCCATTGGCGGGCGGAAGCGGAAGACGTAGGAGAAGATGACCTGCGTGTCCTTTCGCGACTCGAACGGAAAGCGGTGGAGATGGACGGCGAGGAGGTAGAGGAGGTCTTCTTCAATCATGGCAGTAACCAATTGGTAGATCTGCTCCGTGTTTGGCTCGGTCTCTGCTGGCCGGTTAGCTTGCTTGTTTGTGCCGTCCGTATGTGCTTCGAGAGCGCTTCGCGCGGGACTGGAACGCACCATGTGTGCCTTGCAGGACCTGCTTCATCTGCGCGAGCACCTTTGCGAGCTCCTCGGCCTAGCAGGACAGCAGTCAGTGCATTGTTTCCCAAGGGGACACCCCTGGCAGCGCATCGCGCTGGATCTTTTCTTTACCTTGGCGGCCCCTTGCGGTCCCTCCAATTTGGTGACATGTTCTCTTGCCTGTCTGACGAGGTCTGTTGTGTTTGTCCGTGTGCGCGTTCTCCCAAAGAAGAACGACATCTTGTTGGGTAGTGTATCGATGTCGCGGCGGGTCGACGAGGGGTTTGGCGATCACTGCAGCTCCAACGTAACGTGCCGAAGCGAACGGAGGGGAATGGCGCGAGTTGCTTTCCCAAAGGCGGTCCGGTCTGCCAGCGCCAGTGGCCCTTGGCGGCGAAGCTCCGAGTGCCCAAGCAAAATCAACAGATGCCGGCCTCGAATTCCTCTAGAACAACAAGTGGCAAGGACCCTGGGCGCTTATCGAAGGTTATGGTACCTGCCAAGGGAGGCAGACCGCGGTCAAGCCCAATGTTGCAGAACAGCGGAGACCAGAGGAAGCCCATTGCCGCCCCAGGGAAGGTGCATGCACTGTTAGCGCATCCCTGGCAACCACTCAGTGGTATGTACTCTGCCCCTGCACCAACCAAAACAAAGTAAACCACCACCCATCATCATGATGGCCGTGGGGAACACCACTGAGAGCACAGAACAGTAGAATCTAAGAACTTCCACACAGGATCTCGCGCTTGATGAGAATTTTGAGACATAGTCCTTAACTAAAGAGCAAGCATATAAAGTAAAGGGACTTCCCTCACTCCCGCCATCGTCGTTACTCCCGTTCTTATCGGTTGTATATACGAAAGAGCGAGTCACACATTGTCAACCGGTTGTCAACTCAACGACAGGTGGCCCTTCTGACGGTCGGAGAGCTCTACCGAGCTTCAAATATCTATTGGCAGCTACGTCATGATATATCCATTCACGGGCACCCCTGTAAGGAGGGCAGACTTTGCCAGGCAAAACCCGACTCGTCGGTTCTACATCGCGTAAACGCGTTGGTTGTTCGTCTTGTTCCTCGCCATCAAACCTCCACTCTCATCGAAAAATCTCCGTGGAAGTCTGCAGACGAGAGCAACTGGGAACTGGTGATTTCCCGTGCTGGGTTTACTCTCCGCCAGTCGTATACCTCGAAAACCATCGGACTAGTGGTCAACGCGGAGATATCCTAGCGGCTGCTGTACCTACCTTTGCAGGCATCGCCTAAGCGATTGAAGACAGTCCCCGCCACGCTGCCAGGTCATCGCTAACGACCAAATGCTTACAAAGCGTGCGGTACCGATATGCCTGCGAATGTCAGTACTTTTAATACACATGGTCACCAAGTCAACGACGGTCTAAGGCCTCTGTGATCTTTGAGAGGCGTGGGCTTCGGGAAAAACCTCCCATGGAGCATTTCACAGCGCGCGCGACGCGACGAGCATTGTGAAATGGCCATTGAGAACAATGTCTCGATTCGTCGACTCTGATCTAGGTTTTGGGGTCCGCCCCCATGCTGGCGTGGTTAACAGCGCCCAACGTATGCAACCGAAACAAGAATCCGCATAGACGCCAGCCCCGACCGGATAAACCCTCGACGACGAGCGTTCGGGTATTTCTCTTCGTCGCAACAGAACCGAGTTGTTCCTTTTTGTCGTCAAATTTTCATCATCCCTCCAAGGCGAGCTGAGGCTATTTAAGCCTTGCTCTTGCCCTTGGATTTGGCAGCCTGCTCACGGCCGGCCTTGATGCGGGCCAGGATATTCTCACGGTCCTTGTCGAGCTTGAGCTTGGTGATAACGACATTGCTGGGATGGATGCCGACGGGCACGCTCTGGCCGGTGGCCTTCTCCCGTGTGACACGCTCGACGTGGATGACGTATTTGAGACGGTAGACCGAGGTGACCTTGCCCTCCTTGTCCTTGTTGATGCCGCGGACAATCTGGACCTCGTCATCCTTGCGGATGGGGATGCTCCGGACCTGCGAGGGGGTCTCGTTAGTGGACTTTGTTGTGGGCACGGCGCGGGAGAATCGCGACATACGTTGTACTTCTCACGGAGCTCCTTGCTGAGAGGGGCGCTCATGATGTTGCGGCGGACGCTCGAAGGCGCGGTGAAGTGCGCCTTGCGAGACTTGCGCCTCGAGGACGAAACGTCTGCGAATGTACTATTAGTTATCGAATTGCTGTGTATTAATAACCCTATTCTCGGCTGTAACTTACTTGCGCGGACCTTGGCCATTGTGATGGATTGTGCCGACGGGGGACAGGAGTTGACTGTTGATCGCCGTGATCTTGAAGAGCAAAGCAAAAATCAAATCGTGGTTTCTGTGGGTTTTGGGAAATTTGGTGCGCCCTGGCAGAATCATCTTACCGCCTGCCAGTTTGGTATTGGCGGGGAGGGGACAACCCAAGTTTCGCTAACAATTTTCGCAAGTTAGGACGAGATTAATCCGTACGCCGCAGCAGTAATCTGTCCTCCGGACTCCGTCCAGCACGGAGACGCAGTTAATGGGCCTTGGTAGGAGGTAACAAAACCCCTCCGGTTTCGATTATTGGTCGTCAATTTGGAACAGTCACCAACCAAGTCGTAGAACAGGGTAATCCAGACCATCATCTTAGGAGAGATATAAAGCCACACAGGGCCCGGTCTATGCATTTCTCGAAGCATCAATCCAACAACACGCCTGTCAATGCTTGGGTATATCCAACGACGCCCAAAAACCAATGCAGCACAATGCGAAATCCCCAGTCCTAACGCCGATAGCTATGCTTGAAGTGAAACCCCCTTCCATGCAGCTTCCAATCCCGATATTTTTCCCCATTCCTAACCAGAACCCCATCCTACTGAACCAACAAGCGGAAGACATCATCTATACAAGTCCTCAGCCGAATCCTCGTTGATGTCGGCGAAATCCACCCTGGCTTTCAGGGCCGAAGCACCATATTGTCGTCTCAGCTCCCTTTCGTAGGGCGAAGGCAAGATCGCCGAAGGCGTCGACGTTGGACGATAAGCCAAGAACCGTGTGCTCCCTGTCCATTTCGTCGGTGTACTCATAACACCAGGGTCATCCGGGTCGGGCATCAGAGGTTCATCGTCGAACTCGGGCATGGGTCCAAGGGACGAAAGAGAGTCGCGTGGGCGGAGAGTAGCCAGCTGACTTGCTGTGTAGAAGCCTGTTGTGGCTGTAGATGACTGAGCCAGTTGCTGCCGGACGCTGCGCCGAGCTGAGAGAGTGCTTAGGCGGAGATCATTGCGTGCTGCTGCTTCAGGCACCGCTTTTTGTTGCCATTCAGCGAGAACCCGGCGGCAAACGCGCCGCTCATTCTTCTCCTGCAGTGTGGCAGCCATGTGACGCTTGCTCTCATTTTGCAGATTCTGAAACTCCCACTTCTCCCAGCAATGCTTCCGGGTCTGCTCTGCGTCGTATTCGATAGCATCTTGCATATTCTCCTTCGCTTCCTGGAGCTGCGCTTGCCACTTCACACAGTAGACTTCGACTTCAGCGTCGGCGGCAATCTGTTGAATACCCTCCGCTCTTTTCGCCGCTTGATTCCATAGATCCAGACACTCGTTGAGATCCTCCCGTTTGTAGTGGAGGTTTGTCTGCCGTGCGTCGTGTTGAGCATTGAGGGCATCCGCAGTGGCGTCTAACCACTTGCCAAGACACTCTTGTGCCAGTTCAACTTTGTATTTCCGTCGAAACTGACGTAGCGAGGTCATCATTCGCTCCCTCCGCGCCGTTTCAGCTACCGCTGGCCACTTCTCCAGCACGGCAGAGACGATGGATCTGGCCCTGTGCTTCTCCGCTCGTTTCCAGTAGAACCCGTCACGGGCTTGGCTCTGTTGGCACCTTTCCCGCCAATGGTCGATGCACGGCCGGGTTGTGCGGTATAGATTCACAAGGTTGGCATTTTGCCGGTGCTTCCACATCTGGTCGGTTCCTTCGATCCAAGTGTCAAGCACCTCGGTTTGGGTATAATATGCGTCGACGTAATCAGCCTCTTCTTCATGTCGTTCTCGCTCGCCGCGGGCTTGCCGGCCTGCGGCGAACAGTGTGTTGAGGGTCTGCCGTTTGGTTCTTGTCTCCAAATGCCCCTTGTACCAAGCAAGCTTCTCCTCGAGAGCCCAGTGCTCGAGAACCGCGGCCTTCATTTCAAGCTCGTCGCGCTTTAGAAAAAGTTTGAGCCTCATCTCCCGCTCCCAATGGTCGACTGGCTCTGTAAGCAGGAAAGCGTCGGCAACTGCGGTGTCACGCTTCACCTTTCGCAGGGCTATGCTTAATGCTTCTAGCACCCGGCGCTTCAGGGCTTGCTCCTCTTTAGCGTTGTGCTGCTTCAACAAGGCCGAGAGCCTGGCTTGCTCCTGCCAATAATCCAGATCTCTTCGACAACCCTGGACAAGCCACTGCCGCGTACATTCGTAGGCATTGTACTGTTGGATGTCGATCTCTTCGAGCCAGATGTTAACCGCCTCATCGAGCACGAGTCTCTCGTCCAATGCCACAGCCACCTGGTATTCATCTTGGATCTCGCACGCCTTGTCGACCCAGATGCTGAGGCAGTGGCTAGCAAGACCAACAGCGTAGAACTCGTCTGCAGCACGCTCTTTGGTTTCTTGCCACAATGTGTGGAAGCTCCGCTTACAGAGTTCCTGCTGGTGCCATTGCACGGCAACTTCTCGGCGAACCTCGTGATGCAGGGCGACTTGACTCCATTTCTGGAGAACATTGTTTAGGATGAAGTTCTTCACCTTGGTCTGGTCTTTGATGTGCTGTGCGTGCCAGCCCTCAAATGTCCGCTTCCTCACTAGATGCCTCCGTGCTACTGCCGTCCGGTCGAGCTCTTCTTGCGCTCGCTCCTGCCATTCGGCCAACACGGTGTGGATCGTGAAAATCTCGTACACTCTTGTGGCTCGTCTCTCCATCTTTTCAACGTATGCCTCGTGTTCCGCAGCCCTTTCGGCCTCGAGCCTCAGCTGTTCCGCCGCCGCCGCTTCTTCATTCCAAATATCGAGCACCTCGCCAAGTAGATCATTGTTATCATACTCGACGGCGATAGACATTAGCTCGTCGTTGACTCGCTTCATTTGGAAAGCAGTTGCACGCCAGATGCTTAAAACATCCTGGACGAGTTCTCGTTCCTCCTGCATCTTCAGCTGTTGCAACTTCCGCTCAAGGACGCCGACATCCACGTCAACCACAGGAAGGGGTCCTGCGCCAGGCTGTATGGGCAGCTGAAATGGTCGAGATCCAGGTCCAGACCGAAGTCGAGATGCCGTGAAGGGTTCAACGGCGGAAAGGATTCGAGCTTCCTCATGACCGTTCTCTGGTCGGCTAGGGTCTCTTCCACCGTCTCGTTGATCGGCATAAGTATCGCGTGAAGGTTCGAAATCCTGGTTGCTATTCGTGTGCAAATCGCTTGTATTTGTGTAACTGAGCGCAAATGAGGCGCGGGAGTCGGGTCTTGCCGGAGGGCTACTCGGGACAAATTCAAGTTGGATGCCCAGTCCCCCTAGGACAGCACGAAACTTATCGCTGAGTGTGTTCCCAGATCGCTGCCCTCCGATCTTAAAGATGAGCCGGGCGATATGAGGCGGCGTGTTCTCGGGATCAAGGCCATGTCGGGGAAGGACGTCTTCGGCGGCAAGGAACAAAGCATTAGTCGGAAGACGTTCGCGCTCCGGGAGGGTTGGGTACAGGGATTCTCCGAGGGTGACGATCTCGTGAACCAGTGCAATATCTAAGGGACGGACAGGTCAGCTGCCGCCTACCCAGAAGGACGCGTCGCGGCCGCAAGAGCGCGACGATTACGGGGAAAGGTAGGGCGTGACAAGGAACGTATGACTTACCCTCGTCAGAGTACGACTCATGGCGACCACTGATGTAGTGAAACACAGAAGAGATAGTAGAATCGGGCTGAGGAGGAGGGGAATCGGCATCATGGTCAGAAGAAGCATGATGGTTGGCAGCGCCATGATGAGGACGAGAAGGAGGTTCGTGTTGCATATCAACGTATCGGGAAGGTAGCTCTGGAGCATGGTATTTCTCGGAGCTAGAAAGCAAGCTTGGCTGATTGCTGCAGTAGAGTTCAACTATGTCTGAATGCAAAGAGCAGGCGCGAGCAGATTTGAGTGTTTGATCATAAAGTAAGTGCAATCGAACGCGTCACAGCTAGCGAGACCAAATTCCTGACTCGGAGAGAAGCTTTGCTGAGGCAAGAGAAGCTGAGCTGTAACCAATCGATTTGCAGTTTGCGAACTGGACGTTGCAAGGTGCAGGAAACGGGAGACGGGAACAATGGACGCGTCGAGTGTGTCGCGTAAAGTAGAGCCGGGCGGGGCATGCGATTTTGGAAGTCCGATCGGTGGCTGGGAGCCGCGACTTAAGTGGGGCACACAATCCGTACAGTGCTGAGTGGCTCTCGTGTGGCTGGGACCATTGACACTGTATGAACGCAACATCCGCAAAGATCCAAACTTGCAAGTTCTTCTCAAATCACTGGGCTGCCTGCAGGCTGGCACATCGCAACAAAGGCGGCTTCATTACACCATTTGGCCCCTATTCTCTTGAGGAGAGTAAACCCTATATCAACTGTCTCAAAATGCGACCAAAAGTTCGCCCCATCCAGCGGTTCGCCCAAGCAGTTTCTAAGTGCTCTGCTGAGGTAAAGCCCATGGTGTTCACTTAAGACATTGCTTTTCGTTCTGACGAGACCTCAGGCTGCTGTATATGGCCAATGTGTTTTTGCAGATTATAATTCGGTCCACAAAGATAAGTGCGTCAAAGAATTCATGAAGCTCAAGGATTGCTATTTGGTACGATTTTTCGGGTCCCTTTTTGCTCCAGCAATTAGCAGACCGATCCTCTTACATCGAAGCAGGCCGCCGCGAAGGGGAAAAAGTGACGACCATGGTTTAGATTACTTTTAGATTACACAGCAAGTAATCACACTCAATTCTATTTTGCTGCATGCCTAGCTCATGAACCGATAAGCATAGCGGCTGTTCAACAATGAACCATTTGTTTCATCAGCCGGCGTAACGCTCTACAACTTCAACAGCCGCAAAAGGAAGGTCGCCTTGCCCACTTCCTGTTCCTCTTCCGCAATGAGACCCTCCTCCGTCTTGTCCGCAACTTGGCCGTCGACATGCGTCGCCTCGTGCTTATCTAGTGCCCTCCGCAGCGCCTTCGAAATGGTCGGCTTATGCGTCTCAAACACCTTCTCTATGCCGGTCTGCTCCGGGTCAGACAGGACCTTGTACTCCATCTTGACGTCGTCCGTTGGCTGCAAGCCCGCCTTCTTCCGTAGCCGCTGAACCCGGTTGATGATCTCACGGGCAAGACCCTCCTCGGCTAAACCAGGGTAGATCTCGACATCAAGGATCGTGAGAACATCATTGTCCGTGTTGGTTTCGAGGTTCTTGGAGGAGTCGTCCTCCTTGAGCCCACGCTTGACAACCAGATCACCTTCAGTAAGAGTGATGCCGTCGACAAGAAGCTTGCCGGTGGTGGCGTAGCCATGAGCTTCCTCACTTGTGACGTTGGGAAGGGCTTTCTTGACACGGGCCATATCCTTCTTGAGCTTCTTGCCAAGCACTGGCCAGTCCGCCGTAACACTGTACTGCACCCCGTATTTGGCCTCATCCGAGGTCAAAACCAGATCGCGGACATTCAGCTCCTCGGTGATATAACCTTGAAGCGATCCCACGTCCTCCAGATACTGAGGATCATGGTGAATGACAATAAGGGTTTTCAACGGCTGCTTGAGGCCGATAGTTCGCTTCTCGCGGGAGTACCGCGCCAGTTCGATGACCTTCTGCATCCGCTGCACTCGCCGTTCAATTTCAGCGTTGAAAAGCTCCTGCCGCACTTCCGGGAAGGGCAGGAAGTGGACGCTTCTTGGATCCGGGCCCCGGAGGGGTTCGGGAATATGAGGGAGCAATCGTAGGTAAATATTGTCCGTGAGGAAGGGCGTGAAGGGCGCGAGGCCGCGGCAGAGAGTAAATAGCACCTCGAACAGGGTGTTCAACGCGTGGAGGGTGTCGTTGAGACCGTTCTCACCCTTGAGACGCTTCCGGTTGAATCGGATGTACCAGTTCGTCGTGTTGTCGATCAGTTCAAGAAGCTTCGGCACGACCGTGTACAAACGGTAAGCTACGATACCTGTCAGCATCCACAAAGCTCACACCACTCCTGGTCTTGACTCACCCGCCATCTCCTCATTGACGAACTTGAGCAAGCTCTGACAGCTAGCCAAAATCCACTTATCCATCACGTTGGTATTCGACGACTCCATGCTCGGGTCGAACATGTAATCGACATTCTCCATCTTCTTGAGCAAGGCAACCTGTCCTTCAAAGAACTTGTAACTGTTCCACAGAGGGAGGAGAACCTTAGCAACAACCTCCTTGACACCCGACTCCTTGAATCGGAGAGGCTCTCCGCGCACCACGGGCGAGTTGATAAGGTACAGACGGAGAGCATCAGACCCGTACTTGGCCATGATGATGTTCGGATCTGGGTAGTTCTTGAGGCGCTTCGACATCTTCTTGCCGTCCTCTGCTAGCACGATGCCATTGACGACACAGTTTTTGAAGGGTGAAACACCGAAGAGGTGCGTGCCGAGAACCAACAGAGTGTAGAACCAGCCCCTCGTCTGATCGAGGCCCTCGGCGATGAAGTCGCCAGGGAAGGACTTCGCAAACTGCTCGCGATTTTCAAAAGGATAGTGCTTGCTGGCGTATGGCATGCTTCCAGACTCAAACCAGCAGTCGAACACTTCTTCCACCCGCCTCAGAGTGCCCTTGCCTTGCTTGCTAGGGATGGTGATGTGGTCGATCTTGTCGCGGTGGAGGTCGGTAATCTCACCCTCGTAGCCGCTGAGCTCCTTGAGCTCGGCGATACTTCCCACGCATACACGCTCCTCTAGGTCGTCGCTCACCCAGAGTGGGATGGGGGTACCCCAATACCGGTTCCGGGACACGTTCCAGTCGCGCGCATTGGAAATCCAGCTAGCGAAGCGCTTGTCCTTGACGAATGACGGGACCCAGTGGGAGCCCTCAATGTTCTTAAGCATTTGAGGGATGATCTCGGGAATGCGCACGAACCAGGACGGCACCGCCTTGTAGATCAGGGGCGTATCGGATCGGTAGCACATTGGATACGAGTGCTTGAATTGCGACTCCACGACCAGCCTACCAGAGTTCTTCAGGTGCTTGATGATGTGCTTGTCGGCCTCCTTGACGTGCATGCCCGCAAAGTCTGACACCTTGCTGGTGAACCGGCCGGCATCATCCACCGGATCGGGAGGTGGGCGTTTCTCGGTCACAATGCCGTTTTCAACAGCAACGTTGTAATCGTCTTCACCAAACGCCGGGGCTTGGTGGACAATGCCGGTACCACTGTCGTCGGTGACGTACGTCGCGTTGAGTAGCTTGAACGCGACATCTTTGTACTCTTCGTAAAAGTAGTTGAACGGTGGCTGGTACTTCCATCCAAGCATCTCTTTGCCCTTGAACTTCTGAAGCACCTTGAACTTGGCCTTCTTGGGATCTTTGTATAGTGTCCCGAGGAGCTTCTCCAGCAAGATGTAGTTCTTCCCTGACTTTTCGTCATGGATCTTGATGTACTCAAAGTCCGGGTGAGCTGCCAGGCCCAGGTGGGATGGCAGCGTCCACGGGGTGGTCGTCCAAGCGAGAAAGCTCGTTTCAGAATCATCATTGAGGGGGAAGGCGACGACAATTGCCGGGTCGGTTACGTCTTGGTAGTTCTGGTTGGCCTCAAAGTTGCTCAGGGCAGTCGTGAGGGCCGTAGAGTAGGGCATCACGCGGTACCCTTGATACACCTGGCCCTTGTCATAGATCTGCTTGAACACCCACCACTCGGATTCCATGAATGTCCGATCCATGGTCTACGCGATTGTCAGGCTCGTGTTGCAATGTCAAGCTCCATCTCTTCCTTGCAGGGGCAACGAACCTTGTAGTCGTTATCAAAGTCAATCCAGCGACCCAGGCGTTCAATCGTGTGCCTCCATTCCTCACGGTACCTCATCACAATAGCCCGGCATTCGGCGTTGTACTTTTCCAGGCCCAACTCCATGACGGCAGCCTTGCCCGAAATGCCAAGCTTCTTGTCGATTTCGTGCTCGATAGGTAGGCCATGGGTGTCCCAGCCGAAACGGCGCTCGACGTGGTAGCCCTTCATGGACCAGTACCTCGGGATAATGTCCTTGATGGTCGAGGCGAGCAAATGACCGTAATGGGGGAGGCCAGTCGCGAAGGGCGGTCCATCGAAAAAGGTGTAATTCGGGTTCCCTTTAGAGAGCTCGACCTGGGTTCGGAAGTCAGCACTCCGCATGCGACTGAATCACCGGTATAGGAGATATGCGCACCTGTCGCTCAAAGGCTTTGATCTCGCGCCATCTGGCTATGATGGCCTCCTCCTCCTTCGGAAAGTCGATCGACATGCTGGGCAACCAACACCGAGGTCCTCTTAAACAAGAAGGGGCACCGAGATGTTGCTGTCGCGTCTGGGTTCCCGGAAACGGAGAGTTCTCGGGTATACGTTTGGCAGGAGTTGGACTGGACTTTGACTCACTCGTCACCCCTGCCGAATAATAAATTTCAGTTTGTGATTCAGCCTCCAGTGCCTGGGGTATGCCAGATGGAGGGGTAGCGGGGTAGTTGGGCGGTAATGTTACGCCCCGCCGTCCGAAACCATAATCCCGGCTCACCGCCTTGGTGCACAGATACCTGAGGTATGGTAAGGTACCAGCAGTATCTGTATGTAACGGATCTAGTGTAATGAAAACATGCCTCTGTATTTCTCGTCAGCGTCGCGTACGATGTTTCTGAAATTCCACATTTCGCTCCCGAAACTGTTACAGCCCCACTGGCAATCTGTTAAGCTCCTGATGTAAAACGGCGAGAGGCAGCTCTAGGCACAGGGGGATTGAGCGTTACAGACTCTGGGCCACACGGGCTTTGCCGTGACATTGGCAGTTCTCTCATGGACTCAGATCAGTGACCGTGCGCTGCGTGCGGAAGACACAGCGGCCTACAACTAAGATCACGACAGTGATTTCAGATCAGAGGTGAGGATTATCGCCGTGTGTACGGATTAACGCGTACGGAATATATATATGGGCTTTAGGACGCAATGGAAGGATATCAAGCACAGCGCCGTATATGAGGAGATCAGTGGCGGAAATGCAGAACCAGGTTTCGGGAGAAACACACTAATTATCTATTGGAAATTGCTGTTACTGGCAACGGCCGAGTTGGAGCGAAGCACAGAATGCGCGCATGACGAGTCGATGGTTGGGTTTCCCAAAGCCCTGAACTGAAGCCAGAAGCGTCCAGGACAGCAAGACTCCGACGCAGAGCAACTCGGAAGAGAAGAGCCTAGATTGCATTCCTATCCATATATGGGTATCCTTAAAACATGGGCATCCGTTCGTTACATCGGTCATCATATATATCATAAGGGAAAGCATCGGTTGTCCGTAGCATCGAGCCCGCCCAACGCCCACCCAACAAGGATATCGCAGGACACCAGGCCCCTGATTCCGCCCGCCACGCACCCACAGTCACGTACCAGCCCGCTCAGAGCAACATCCCATCGTAACTGCCACGGCCATCGCCACATCCCATTACTCATATGCCCACGGCAAATCCCGGTCCCTCACCGTAATGCATGTCAGATAACCAATACCCCCGGCTCCAGCACCGTGAACCATCTCCAACTCCAACCCGCTCCCCATCAACGGCCGGACAACCTCCCGGGCCATCGCTTTAAGCTCATCGATCCGCTTCTCGAATTTGCGGAGGTTGTCCCGGGTATAGAGCTCCGGAGTGAGCTTCAAGAATCGCTTGCACTCGTCGTGTCCGAGGTATCCCTTTTCCGAACCCCCGGGCCCTACGCCCCCACCGAGAAGGCGGTATGTGCGTCCTAGCGACGCGAGCGACGGTGTCGCCGGCGGTAGCGCGGCTTGCATGTTGTTGCTAGTGTTGGCCCCGCTACGGCCTCCCCCGCCGTGGTCCCCCGAACGGCCATTTATCGCGCTACCGCCGCTTCCGCTGCCGCTGCTTCCAAGCCTGGCTCTTTGGCCCGATGTGTTACGGGCGCTGCCGCCGCCGCCTCTCGGGCGCTCGGGGGCCGGTGGCATTGGGGGGCTGGTGTTTTCCGCTAGCCACTGGCGGAATAAACTGACGGCTAGCCAATCGAGGTAACTGTTGGCCGGGGTGACGCGCTCGCCGGAGCGGGTGGTCAGTGTGAGGCGGAAGAGGCGGGCCTCGACGCGGCTGACCGTCTCCTCGAGCTCGTCGACCTTGTCCTCGATGATGTCAATGACGCTCTCGGGGAGCGCCGCGCGGATGGAGCGTTCGCCGGCTGGCCACTGGCCAACAACGTGGATTAGGGCTTCTTGAAAGATCACCTTGGACCGGGCGAGGTAGCCGAGGCGGAGGTAGCTGATGGGGTATTTTGCTATTTGCTTCCACAAGCGGGATTGGAACTGTAGCATGTGGTGGTCGACGCGGGGCCCGACGACGGCCAGGGCATCGTACTGGTCAGCGAGGTGGAGCAACGACTTGCACTGGACGTAGCCGTCGGCAATGTTGACTGCATCGAGCACGGGCGGATAATTGTACATGATGCGGAAAAGGTTATCGTAGTCTCGTAACAGATCCTCCTCTTCCGGGGTAGGTGGTGGTAGAGAAGAAGCGTGTGTTGCGGAAAGGCTCAAGTTGGCGACGGACCGGAAGAAGGAATGCGACGCTGACTTGCGATGGGAGGGTCGGTTCGAGGAGTGACTCGACGAAGAGCCACCGAATAACGAGTTGGCTACCGGCGGCGGATTGTCGCTCTCCTCTTTCTGCACCAACATTGGAATGTCGTTGTCGTCCGACCCGTAGTCCAACTCGTACCTCCACCTTTTCTTAGGTTGCGACAAGGCCATCGAGCCAGATCTGCTGCCTCCGTCGCTGCTTTCCCCCCGGTCTGTCTCTATCCGCGCCAGTTCTCCGCCATCTGCGTTTCCCGCCTCGATCGCCCCAGCTGTCCCCGGTGCTGGAAGCTCTGGTACCGCTTGCGCACGCGACCATTCATTGCTTGTGCTGGCCTCGAAAAAGCCAGAGCAACGGGTAAGGATATGCCGATGGAGCAAGTAGCGATTCTCATGCCCGCTGGGTACGCGCACAATAATCTCGACGTCGCCGGTCTGACTGAATATCGGAAACTCATTTTGAGGTACGTAGGACGTGCCACCGGCGTGCGAGCGATTGTACCGCCGTGATCGTGATGAGCTGTGTAACCCCGTTCCCCGGCCGCCGGAACTGGTCCCGATGACTGAAGAGGGCCCCCGCACCATCAATGAGATCACTCCGTCGCCGTGATGCGACACCATGGATGCGTGTAATCGGGTATCGCACCCGTTATAGACTGGTGACTCGACTGTGGTCGTTTCTCTTCAGACTCCCTCGTCGTCGCAAAGGGCTCAATCAATGTTGCGCCTGGCTGCCTCCCCCAAGTTGCCGGCTCGTGGCTGGCACGCGCAGTCTGACAGCTGGCGATTGATTGGCAGGCTGAGGGTCGCGTGCGAAGAGGGGTCAACACATCTCATCAAAACAACTTTCCACAGAAAGGGGTGAGAAAAAAGAAAAGAAAAATAAAAAAGAAAAAAATGGCTAAGACCGGAATATTATGTGACGATTTCAACAAAGACGATATAGAAAGATGGAGACAAAGCTTTTGAGAAGTTTCCGACTCTAGTTCGAAGAGAAAGAAACTCGAGGCTGTGACTCGGGTGAGGCTCGTCCCAGCCGTTCACGGCGGACGGAAAGTGACTCGCTAAATCCGTCCACTTTGATTTTTGCCACCCGACAGGAGCTTGGGAGACGAAGGGCATTTGTTGTCTCCCCTGTCAACAACGATTGGCGACGGAGGCCTCGGTCTGCGTTGCAAGAGGATTGGGCCTTTGGTGAACCACCATAGGCGGGTGTGGTGGGAAAGCGGGGGAGTCAAAGGTGAAACGGTCAAAGGTGAAACGGAAGGGGAAGGCAGACGCTCATTGTCCAAAAAGGAGCGACAAAGACGAGGCGCCCAAGGCCAAAACACCGTAGAAGCAGGCGTTACCGATCCTGCATGTCATTCCCTAGCATCGGTCGCGCGCAAACTTTGGAGCGCGTTCTGTCCACAGACGCGGGTTATCTATGGGGTTTCGTGTAACGGGCGCCGGATTGCCCTTTGTGCTAGCATCGATTGGCTCTCCCCGCTCAAACTGTTACTATCGCTTCCGGCAAGAATCGGCAAAGAGGTCTTTGAGACCCGAACGCCACAAAGTAAGATTATGTCATGATTCCACCCCGAATTACTCTTCCATAACTACCTATTATTGTCTACGCAAAGAAAAGAAGTTTATTTTTGGGAAATGAACCGGGCGAAAATGGAGGCTGAATGCATGTTACGCAGTAGATCAAGGGTAAGCAACTCCTAGCGGCTGGCAGCAGGCGTCATTGAGAGGGATCGCATCGACGAGACCGCGCAAGTTGAAGATGCCTTGGAAAGACCAGTCGCATTTCTCATCACAATCAGCAGGCATGGCCATTCTTCCAATGGCCCTGTAAACTCGGAGTGGGGCTTCTTGAGGCGCACAGCAGACTTTGCGATGCCAGATTGAGAATGCAACGAATCACTTATTGTTTCTACTCATACACTAACTACCCTTGAGCAATTGCTGTTTAATCCCGAATGATGAAATACCGTGGGGGGCCGGGCTACCCATCGCCCAAAGAGCCCTTTGGCCCAAGAGGAACCGAATCCAACCGTTGCCGACGCTGCCAATTCAACGCCATACCGAGCACTGATTGCTCAATCAAATCTCGCAAGAACAAAACCCTTCCCGAAACGCCAAAATTCAAACCTCAAGTCGTCTAGCTCATGTCGATATCAGCCGACGTGGTAGATGCGATCGAATCAGGGGATCTGGCCGATGCGGAGGCATTCATAATTTCGAGTCCGTCAAACACGGGCGGCGAAACCTTGAGATTGTCGAGAGCGCCTTCTGAAGTCGTGCTGACGAGCCGGCCCTGACGAAGGTTCTCGGCGAACAAGAAGTATCCTTCAGTTGCTTCGACGAGATACGACTGGAGGCCGCGGCTTTCCAGGAGGATCTTGGCATTGGTGACGGGATAATGATTCTCGATGAAGCGGGCCCAGCCGCGAGCGGCGGCTTGAATGTGCTCGTTGTCGCTGATCCGGCTCCAGCCAATGCCGAGGTGCAGAGTAAAATCGTCGACGATTGGTTGCGCAAGTGAATCCGAAGATGCGGTCATTGGGTTGATGGCTTCGCGAGTGGGGCTAGAGCGGCAACCGGAAAGCATACCATCAGAGCTGATGGACGTCGTCGTCATGTCGAGCCGTTGCGACTTGTGGCTCCTCAGAGAGGGCCGCGACTGCGCCAATTGTTCTTGCGCAAGAAGAGCCGCTTCTGTCTTGCGTGCTTCTTCCGCGGCAGCCCGTTCTTCGAGCCAAGTTCCAGACTGGTTGCTCGCATCGGCGACGTAGCCAGCCGACTTCTTGATGAGCGTCATGCCGGGGCCGTAGACCCATTCATCCTCCGGTTCTTTGACTGGCAGCTCAACCAACTTCTCTGGAGGGTCGAGGTTGACGGATGCCTCATCTCTGGACCGTTTACGGCCGGCAGCCGTGCAGGTGCGGACTAGTTGGGGGCGCCACGACGCCGGTTGACTCAAGGGCAGAATTTGGTGCTGCAGGAAGGACTTGTCAAGCGAGACCGGATGGGCAGTCTGTGCCGGTATGGCAAGAACCGGCGACGAAGCGTAGACACGATCGAATGACGGCATCTTGACGACCTGCTGGAGATTAGATGAGTAGAAGAGTTTATCAGATGTGAGAAGCGGTAGTGGTTAGCTCAAGAACGGCAGGCGCTAAAAGGATGTACAAGTGAAGCTGGTGTAGACGGCGTGGTGGGTCAAGGAATAACAAGGCCGGGCAATTGAAGTGTCGAGTGGCCGGATACTGAAAAAGGAATTGGCCAAGAAATGGGCGGGGGATGATCGAGACTGGTGTCTTTTTGGTGCGCTGACGAGGGCGAGATGCGGTAGAGAGAGCGAGGTCGGCGCGTTGGGAGGGCGAGGCGACGACTTGGCGCGCAAACGGGTCGTGTAAGCCGCGGATGGCCTCGGCGGTGGTGTTAGTGAACAACCGTTGTGCGAGTCGAAGGCGTGGAGTGGGTGGATAGCCTCAAAGTAGGTATGTGTGGGAGTGAGGTGGAGGAGGAAAGAAGGGGAAGAATGGGAAGAGGGGAGGGCTGCAGAAGAAAGCAAGGCAGAAGCAAAAGACCAGCACACGAGAACCTAGAACCTGCAAGATCCGGGCGAGGTGGACAAAAAGACATCGGGAGCCCTGGAGCTGTGGGTGCCGGCATGGAGAGCATTCTGCTACATCCTATTGGCTGATTTAATAGTGGGTCCAAGCCCCACAAACTCACTTTCAATTCGCCAACCGATCCTGCAGTGGTTTGAGCGCGGCGGAAGATGGCAGGGGGCCGTAAGTGGTTAGATCGGCTGTTGCCCCCCGGTTGTCAGCCTCTCGCCCCCGCTCCACCTTTCCAGCGCTACCACAACCTGCCATTACCTTTTCGGTAAAGTGCACACACAAAGTACCTCGGTACTGTGTACTTGTAGTGTTACTAGTGTACGGATTAACTATGTGCATTCTCCGACCAACTACGGAGAAACTACGGAATCCTAGTCATTCGTGTGTTCTTTGGAGCTGCTCCTCCACGCAGGCGTCATGGTCCGTGCTGTGCCGCCCAGGCTAGTGTAGGGAGTCCTGCCATTAGATCCACCAATCTGTTCCCATTCTCCGTATTCCTTGCCTTGGTTGCCGCACCCTGGACTGCACAGACTCCTTCTATTCACCCAATCGGTCTCAGCGCAGCCAGCCTTCCATTCAATCAGCAGGCTCGAAAACAGCGCCTCCCTCGCATGCGCACTTGGACGGTTCCACGTCCTGACTCTCCTGCCCGGCTGGGGCATGGCCCGGTCTTACTTTGCGCGCGTACATCCGCACACAGTGGAAAAGCTTCTTGCGTCCGATGGCGGCATAGGGAGCATCAATGAGCGACCTAAGTTCTACGCCCCTAAGGACTACGTAAGCTACTGTACGACACCACATTCCTAATGTTACTCGTAAGTTTCGATGTTGGCTAGCCCGCGACGCCTTCCTCATGTTCCTGCGCGTTCCAAATCACCGACGGAATGCTCATTCCGTGCTGCTGGGCCTGGGCCGGAGAGCGCCTCCCCATCTTTGCGTCATGTCTTCGGCCATCTCCTGGCCCAACTCTGCATCGTCCCTGTTTTCCACGCTGCCATACAGACCCCTGAAACCCGGGCTCTGGAGTCCCAGTGGGCTCGGCTCCCTTCTCCGTCCAAAATGCCTCCGAGACCAAGTCGTTGTCCGGGCCCAGAGCATGTGTGGGGGTGTACGCCGAACTGGAGCCGTGTAGTGCGCTTGCAGCTGGCTCTGATGTCGAGCTTCAAGTGGCGTTTGGGGTTGAGATGAAACGGTTAGGGAGTCATTGTAAACCCGGAGTCGCCCTGGAGTTCTCATCACGAGCACCGGTGACGAAACGTCGGACCGACTTTCCTGGGCGCCAGAGTCAGTTATGTCGGCTCGGAGATTACGGTCAAAATCTTGGCTACCTCGTTTCCTCCAGGTTTAGAACTCCCGACCGATCTTGCCCAGTCCTAATACAAAGTCAACGACTTATACGAAGTACTCGTAGTGTCGCGGTGTTTTGGCTGAACATACGCAGGCAGAACTTGGCGAAGCGGTCAAGGGGGTCGTGAATGATTCTGACCGCATCCCATGCTGTTGTGTAGATTGGCCAGTGTCATCTTTCCTTGCGTCCGTCCCATCTGAGAGGAGACAGGCCTGTTCCCTCGTTTAGCCAACAATAATAAGCCCAGAAACCTGGTTATTCAACACCCACATGGCCGTCAGGCGTCGATTGGGAAGGAGCCGTTATGGTCGGTGATTCGGGATCCGAACAGGTGGATGCAGCACGGCTCCGTTCGGTTCTTGATCCATCGTTGGTTGACTCCCGCTGCGGACATCCAAGCGGGTCCCTGGAGCCAATTGCTCCGCCTGTATCAATATCTGCTACCGCAGTCGCGGCGGGGGGCACGCTACGTTTTGGCCGCAGGCAGAGCTGAGGCGCCCAGACTGAGCCTCGCTGCTGATTTCTCCTGGTCGTCGAAGACCCTGTCTGGCTGCTGCATGCGTTGGGCGACGACGAGGCGTTTCCCTCGGCTCCCATCCCAGTCGGTAGAGGAAGTGGGAGGTCAGCTATCAAAGGGCGGATTCGGCTGTATGGAGGGGAAGGAGAAATGTATCCTGCGCTATCGTACGCCTCTGGTGTCTTATCGTATTTAAAGGTGCGTGATGACGAGGATTTTGACCCCTTCACCAAGTGTGTTGTCTCCGGATCGGTCGGGGCTAAGGTAACACAGGCATCATCGTTATCATATTCGAGAAACCTACGAAATCGACGGCGGTGGACGACCTCAGTGATGTCTGCGTGAGTCAGAAAGATAACGGTTGGCCTGGGTCGCAACATGAAAGCAGTGCCCGACGTTGGGCGTCGGGCTGGTCGTGAAATCGGGAACTGTTGAGGACTGAGACAATCAGATGGCGAAAATACACTCATCTCGGATCCCTTAGGTTGGGAACGGCTCTGCGCCGGTATTAAGGGAAGATCGAGCCCAAGAAAAAGGCAACAACGAAGGACCAGCTGTACCAAAATACGCATTAGTAAGGTGTATGCCGACGGAGAGACGAGCCAGTGGAAGGAGCAAAAGAATGACGAGACCTTTTCTCCTTTGACATGGCATCGCAATTGCCCGCGCGGAAATGGAGTAAAGGCGGTGGTGCTCCTCAGCTTACCACGAGGAGCACCAGACGAAATGTTACGTCTCCTTTGGATCGATTAGCAATGCAAACTATTGCTTTCCTTCATCCTGTGGCCTTACCATTCAATACTAACAGTGTGGTAGGCATCAGATCGAGTCCCAACGTCGCAACTTCCTGTAGAATTCTATCTTGACCAATTGTTTCGCATGGAACTACCTGGTTGATGTGACTTTTGAGACATCTTCAGTTGCATAGTTGATAGTCACATAGAAGGATCACCACGTCTAAGTCTCTATGTCTTGTACTGCCATCATGATGGGCAGAGATGATGAAAGGATGAGGGGTGGTGTCATGCTGGCGCGGTGGTTTTGGTAGTTGGCGGGAGAGCCGAGCATGGAATAGGACTTCCAAGAAGTCTCCGCCAGTTGTGTGAAGCGCGTACTTCGAGGTCAGATAATAACTAGACATTGATCAAGTGTTGAGATTTTGCACCCGGTCATCTGCACTCCCTCGTCTTACGCCAACACTTACGCATTACAATCAGCCATCCAAACAGTCGCTGGAATAAATGCCAAGGAGCATGTCCTTCGGATACGTCCGTATGCCTTACACGGTGCGTAAGAACATACGCACGGTGCAGGAGACCCCTTTGGCCAGGTCCTCCACCAAGCAATCAACCGACCGAATAATGCAGACGAGGAGCTCGATTTCCCAGCAATCCTTCATCATCAACGCCAATAGTGCCCGCACGGCAACCACGCCGCTCTTCCAATCGCTCGTTCCTCCTTGGAGCGCAGTGTGACAACGCGCCGGCTCGTTTCCGGCGCTTCAAATCGGAGACGGTGAGCTGTGGTGCTCGATGCCCGACACGCGGTGAATCCACGGGCTGGGTCTGCCACGAACAAGAAGCGCCCGCCTGCTGCACTTTAATACAAGACTGATTCTCAGCGACTTACGGCTCTGTCACCGCCACGGCTCGCACCAGCATTCTCCGTCGTTATTCCGCCTTCACTCGCTCCCTGCCTTGGCCTCCCCGGCCACGCGTTCGAACCAGACCGCATGTCCACTTTGACAGAACGGCCAATCCTCACCGTCCCCGACCGTTACCTGCCTTTTTGCCTTCTCCCAGTAAACTCGGTGTGATATTATTTATCGGAATTTTGGGCAACCTACCATGAACGGTGATCTCAGCCTTTCTCGGGCGCTCGGCGGCCTGCGCATCGCTAACCCCGACGATTCCCCGAATCTCTCCCACGATGGCCCGACAAATCTAGATGATGGCCATACCATCCAGCCAACCAGTAATGACGAAACCGAAGAGGGTAGCGCCTCAGAGACCCTTCAGAATGCCCGACTCGAATCAGCAGCTCGGGAGGCCCCTCCCGGACAGCCCCACACATACGAATCGGCCGCCGCTATTCTCAAGAGCGCCCAGAACAATCTGAACGCTGCACGTGGCATTTCGGGCTCAATAGATTCGGAGGGACACCAACAAGGCACACAATATGGCCCTTATCAGCCATCATCCGAAGGGCAGCCGCCCGGCTCGGCGGCCTTGCCTACCCAGGGTCGTGTGGTTGAGCATGACCCGCAAGGCGGGCCGTATACCGGCCCCAGGAACGAGCAGTCCCGGTCCTCTATCTATGGAGCGAGGAGTGATCCCAGATTTGACCAGTCGAGCGCAGCACACATCCCATCACGCGAGGGGAGCCGATCGCACCACGCTGGCCGACCAGGTCCGCCCAAAACTGGAAACGGCCCCAATGGCATGATGCTGGTCAGAAAGAGTTCCAAGGGTATGGGAGGTGGTTACGCTCCAATCCCCGGCATTCCGCAAGCCCCGCCCGGTAGTTACGGACCGGAAGTACCAATGCTTGCAAGCAGCGAGGAGTGGAAGGACCGGGGCGCTGCTGTCAGCGTGAAAAGAGAGGTCGATTCCGAAGGGAGGACAGTGGTCAGGTCAGTCAAGAAGGGGGTTCGAGATTTCTCATTCGGGCGAATACTGGGCGAGGGTTCCTACAGCACAGTCTTCCTTGCGACCGACCGCCAGACTCTGAGGGAGTATGCAGTCAAGGTACTTGAGAAGAAACACATCATCAAGGAGAAGAAGATTAAATACGTCAACATTGAGAAGAACACTCTCAATCGGCTTACCGAGCATCCGGGCATCGTTCGACTCTACTACACATTCCAGGATGAGGCGTCACTCTACTATGTTCTGGACCTCTGCAACGGCGGAGAACTGCTTGGGGTCTTGAAGAAGACGGGAACCTTTGATGTCGAGTGCACGAGATTCTACGGTGCCCAGATCCTGGACGCGATCGAGTACATGCATTCGCGGGGCGTCATCCATCGCGATCTCAAGCCCGAGAACGTGCTCCTGGACGACCAAATGCACATCAAGATTACCGACTTTGGAACTGCGAAGCTGCTGCCAGATCCACGAGACCCAAGACCTCCAGAAGATTCCTCTGGCCAAAACAACGCTCAAGACGACAAAAGGAACGCTTCCTTTGTCGGCACGGCTGAGTATGTTAGTCCTGAACTTCTAACAGATAAGGCCGTGGGCAAATCAAGTGATCTCTGGGCATTTGGCTGTATCATCTACCAACTCCTGGCCGGTCGGCCCCCCTTCAAGGCTGCGACAGAGTACTTGACTTTTCAGAAGATTGTCAACCTCGATTACGAGTTTCCGGCTGGTTTCCCTCCTGCTGCGCGAGATCTTGTTGAGCGGTGTCTGGTGCTGGATCCAGCCCGGCGGCTAACCGTGGAGCACATCAAAAATCACGAATTCTTCGATGGGCAGCAGTTCGGCAAGGAGCTGTGGCGGACAAAAGCGCCACGCTTGCGACCGTACGTACCTCCAGCACAGGAACCCCACGTTATCCAGCTCAATGGCGGAGGATCCAGTCCACAGAAGCCACCCAACTCCCGAGGGGCTCTCGGACCGCCGAGCGGTTCAAGACCAGCCCGAATCATCACGGAACTTCCGCCGCCTACGCAGCTAGACATTGAATGGTCACCTGTCTTGACCAGAAACAACGAGCGGATATTGAAGCTCGGTGACTTGATGGTAATATCATCTCCCATCCCAAACAGCCAGCATGGCCGAGGCGATGGCGACGGGCACAAAAAGTTGGCCCGCTTCTTTGGTGGTAGCACAACCAAGAAGAGGCAGCGGCTTGTCATGGTCACATCTAGTGGACGCATCGTGCTGGCTCCCGCTGGTGGTGAGGAGAAACGGGCCAAGCAGGAGATCTCGCTGTTGGGGTCTGATTGCGTATGGAAGACCCAGATAGACAGCAAGGGTCAGCCAGTATGGTGTGTTGACACGGTCAGTACTCGCCATTTTTATTTTCTCCCTTCCTGCCACGGCTGACATATTTCCAGAACGGCATCCACTACACTTTTGAAGAACCCAAGTCGTCACAACAAAACAGCGACGCAAAGTTCTCGGTCGACGACTGGATCGAGTCGCTAGAGCGCGCAAAAGATCTGGCTATATCACAGAATCTGATCGGCACGTACAACAGCGACAACGGATTTGGCGATATGTCGTCGTCAATGTCGAGCCCGGCTAGCACCATGGGAGGAGGGTTGGCAAGCTACAGCGAAGGAGGATACAGTGTCAGCGACAGGTCGGGGCGCAACCAGCTTAGCAAAAGTCAAGCCAGCCTAGAGGAGGTAAACGTGAAGCGCAACCGCTTCAGCAAGCGACAGTCCAAAAACGGGCTGGGAGCGGCATTCTGATCCAAGGACACGCTGTGAGACGGCCGGTCCAATGCATTTCCCTCCCAGTATACGGACAGGGGTGGTGCGTTTCCGAAACCCCGACCGCAGGTAATGCTGGGGGCGGGAAGGGCTTGGATGAGCACATGCGCTGGGGCGGTCAGGACGATTCCTGTGTTTTTTTTTTTTTTTCAAAGGGTAGCATAGCACTTCGACTGCAACCACTACTAGCTTTAATGGGCATCTTGGTAGCGTGGCGTAGGCTCTAGCCGCATTACCTAACCTCATTTTCCCCCTTAACGACAACTCCTCTCTGTCTCTCCCCCTTCCTTTTCTTTTCTTTCTTTTTTTTCTCGCCATTTTTGGCGGCGGATCGAAGGGTCCCGGATTACCTTTTTGCAGTGAACCGGGATTTTTATGTGCGAAGTCGATATTTCACCTAGAAAGGTACTCTTGCTCGCTCGACGCCGCCAGTGATGTCTGGAATAATATGCCTCCATTGATCGAGTGAAATATCACATGACTTGAACCCTGTCACTTCAAGGTGGACAGATTGTAAGCAGCTCGCTTCAGACCCTAGCTGATAATTTAAAGAGATTTACATGAAAACCCGCACGCAGAAACAGCTTAAAAGCAGGGGTATTTCAATGTCCTCAGCTACAGAGGAATGAAGGTGTGAAGTGTTCAGCACTTGATCTGGTGTCAAGAGTCAGTAACGGAACATCCAGTGGGTGCTGACGTAAGCCTTTTTTCGCAAGTCAGTTGCGCTTCCTGCCAAGAGGCACTGGTGGGGCCCGCAATTGCCCTTTGAAACTCCAAACCAATTCTGGAACGACGACGCGATCGACGCGCCCACTCAGCGAAACTCGCAGTGTACCGCCAAACTCGTCCGCCATCACACATAGCTTACCGACTTGGCAGTTTGGTTTCTGGGTTATTGATCCGGCCACTGCGGAGCGAACAGAACGATTGAGGCAAAAATGCAGCAGCAGTATCGCGGATACCCGCCCCAGCATGTGCCCCCGAGGGCAGGAGGACAGCACGTCCCACAACGCCGAGGCGGCATCGGTACGTGGAATCGCCTGACTTCATCTATCTGATTACCATCTTGAACCCCGGCTCCCACTGCTGGCTCCGAGCGCGCTCCGCTTTTCGTCGCCCCCGGCCCCTCCCGGACATCCGTTAGCACATGTGGAGCTTTGCGCATGGGACGCTGCGCTCCAGACTTGCAAGCCTCCAAAACCTGGCGCATCACGGATCGCATGTCCCAAATGGCCCAAAACCGCCAAGCGCGAGGCCAACAGCCTTCTTCATCACGGAACCCGCAGTCCCTGACGCTGACCATGACAGGCCCCATGATGTCGGCCGGCCCTCATCACTCGGTGCCCATGACGCAGGCGCAGATCAACCAGCAGCACCACCAGCAGCAGCAGGCCAACCACCTCGCGAAGCTGAGGAGCCGCAAGCCCACTGACAAGAACCTGCCCGACGGTGTTGAAGAAGCCCTGGCAGCAGGCAGCGATGTCGCCACCTCCTACAAGCAACTCCGCGACCTGGAGAGGCGGCTCGATGCGACCATGACGCGCAAGAGGCTCGACATTGTCGATTCGCTGAGCCGCAACACAAAGGTAAAGGCCCGGCACCACCAGGCCATTCCGAGAAGACAGAGGCTGACTTCTGGCGACACAGAGGTACAAGACATTGCGCATCTGGATCAGCAACACCGTGGAAGACCAGTTCTGGCAGAATAACGGCCTCAACGTTGACACGTTCGACTTCTCGTCCAACCTCGAGTCCTCATACCGTGTTAGGATCGAGGGGCGCCTCCTCGACGATGAATGGGAAGCAGAGGTAGAAGAGGAGGAGCGCAAGGGCAGTGACAACAATCGCAACAACAGCAGCGGTAACAGCAACAGCAACGAGACAGACGGCGACAAGATGGAGACAGATTCGCCCAGCAAAACCAAAGCGAAGCCCGCGCCCACCAAGAGACCACGGCTGTCGCATTTCTTCAAGGCAATCACAGTCGAGTTTGATCACCCGAAGTCGGGCCGCCAGGGCGCCGAGACCACCGTGGAATGGAAGAAGCCGGACAGGCCGCCAGCCGGGGCCGGCAATTTGTCCGCCATGGCCGACTTCGACGAGTTCACCTTCAAACGCAACGGCGACGAGAACGTGAACATTACCATCAACTTGTACCGGCACGAAGACCCCGAGCGCTTCGAGCTGGCGCCAGCGCTGGCTGAAATTGTCGACATGCCCGAGGCGACCCGCCAGGAGGCGGTCATGGCGTTATGGGAGTACATCAAGCTGATGAACCTGCAAGAAGACGAAGAGAAACGCAATTTCCGCTGCGACGACTTGCTCAAAAAAGTCTGCACTCCCTCCTTTTGCCCCCTCCTTCTTCCGCCCTTTAGTCACTTTCAGTTAACTAACCTTCTTGTCTTTAGATCATCCCCCGAGAAACCGGCTACATTCCCCACCTCAACGACTACATCACCCCTCACCTACGCCCTCTCCCGCCGGTGAAACTGACCTATACGGTCCGCGTGGACGAGGAGTTTCACAAGAACCCGCAGCCGACCATCTACGACGTGCGCGTCGCTGTCGACGACCCGCTCCGCGCCCGTCTGTTGCCCTTCATCCAGAATCCGCAGTACGCCGCCATGCTCAAGGAGGTCGCGGGGCTCGACGACCAGCTGGCGACGCTGATCCAGGCCGTCGCGCACTCCAAGGCCAAGCTGGACTTCCTGACGTCCTTGTCGAAGGATCCGGTGAACTTCGTCAAGGGGTGGTTGAGTTCGCAGAAGAGAGACCTGGAGGTCATCATGGGCGAGGCGACCCGCGGGGGCGGAGAGGATGCTGCTGGTGATGAATGGCGCCGCGGTGGGCCAAATAGCGTGTGGGCCACGCAGAATGCCAGAGAGAGTGTGAATGTCCTCCTGGCGAAGCAGCCGGCGAGGGTGTAAGTGAACTTGGGAAGGTGGTAGGTTCCGCTGTGGGTAGGGGTTATCAAGGGCGTTGATAGGAAAGGGAATGCGGCGTTGGCTTTCATTGGGTTTCGATGATGGTCTACTTTTAACTCGGCGAATGTGGTCAGGTGTGCCTGTACATACCGTAGCGTTCTAGCAGACGCTCCAGGAGTTAAGTGCGCTACGACTTGTGGGCGTTATCGTATGAAACCGCAAATTCGTTTACATTTGAAGGGGTATCATCGTCTCATTCCATAGTTATCTTCGCGAGATCCTGCCCCATGCCTATGACCCACCCCAAGATTCTCCGTTCTCAATCTTCCCCTGTGAGATCCAGGATCGAGACCTCGCTCTGCCGCCATGCTCGTCGGCGCGGAGCCTTCCCTTGCAGCACACATTCGTTGTGAGCAGCCATTATACTGTCGGCATCCTCACGATCAACTTCGAGCGTGGTGAAGTAGCCTTCGCCGTCAAGACTAGTTCGTGGGATAAGAATTTTGGTTTTCGCGCTCTTGTCTGCAGGCGGAACCACGGTGGCTGCACGGCCGGTGCTAACTTCGCCAGTATCTGTGCCGTCAATCGCGTCATTTTCCTCCTGTCCCCGTTTGCTTTTGCTTGAAGCATCAGGTGTGGCTATAGAGACTGCTCGAGAGCACGCTGATGCTACTCGGCAAGGTGGTGGCAGCGCGGCAAACGGATCATCGTCGTTGGAGATGTTGAAACCACCACCGCCGGGAGGGGTGGGATTGCAGTCGGAGGATTCTGATGCTAAGGAACGCTTGTACGGTGGCAGAGACGCGTTGTCATCTTCTGAAACGATCTCAATCAGTTGTGCGTCGCTAATGTCGCGCTTGGGTTTTTCTTGGGAGGGTCTTTGGTTCTTCAAAACTCGGCCAAAGCCCTTGATCGACTTTTGCGCCAGCGCTGGCCTGGTGGTGTCGCCTGCTCCGCTCTTAACCCGCTTGAACGGCCTTGCTCTTCTGGGCAGCTGCGGAGATCCAGGTGACTGCTCCTCCTCAACTGGCTCACCAGAATCCGACAATCGGTGCTCCCTCCGACCTGGAGACGCGTGGAACACTGACGTCGGTGAGGGAATTGTCTCCACCAAGGGACTAACCCTCTTCGCTCTTGTTGGCGTCGGCGGCGGATCGCTCACACTCGAACGAGACACCGCAGGAGACGCCGCGGCGGCCGGGCTAGATGAGATAAGAATTGTCTCCCGGGTAGAGCTAGGTTTGGGTTGAGGTTGCGAGGTGGCAGATGGAAGACACTTGGCGGCCCTGGGACTGGCATGTAAGCTTGCGAGCGTCCAGGGATTGAGGTCCGCTGCTGGTTCGGCCTGGGAAGAGCTGGACGTCTTCTTGTACTGCTTACTTCTTCCCGTTGGCGCGGGCGGATTGCGCTGGCTGTTAATCCTGGGAGGTGATGACGCGAGCTCTGGCTTCGGGGCATCGTTCGTGGTGTCATTGCCTAGGTTCTTGATCACCTTGACGTACTTATCCAATGCTCCAACTGGCATGTCCGTCTTGTTACTTTTCTGCTTCTTTGTAAGCTTAGCAGCAACCCGTTGCTCTTTTGTCCGCTGCTTCCCCTCCCAATCTTCCACTGTAAGAGGGATGCCCAGCTTGGCAAGTGACACTGGGATCCAAGCGAGCTCTGGTTGAAGGGGATCGAAAGGTTTCCTGCCGCCAAGTTTTGATTGGCCGCCTGTAAATTCTTGTGCAGCGTCCTCGTCGAACTCGTCATCGCTGTTCAAGGCGATGCCGCTGCGGCCGAACGCCTCGACCACTTCCTCCGGCTCGTTGGCAAGGTCCAAGTTGACGATATCAGCCGGGACGAAGGATATCCGTAACTCAGGGATTGCATCTGTGCTGAAGTGTGCTCTTTTATTTGAGATCGCCTTCACCAGAGCTGACTCCTCTTTCTGCTTGAGTTCAAGGTCATCGGGGTGCTGCTCCACCAATTCGTATCTCTCGAGGAGCTTTTGCACCAAAAGACTCGGGGCGAGGACGCGGATCAACTTAATCGCCCCGATCTTGAATTCCCAGTCAAAAGTCTGGCGTGTGAATTCTCGCAACCCAACGATATCCACGTTGCCGGTGGCCAGAAACTCTCTCTTTACCCGTTCAACGGCTGCCTCACGCGACACAACCGGATGGGTGTAGTATCGCAGAATCTCCATGTTTGGAAAGTTCTCCGGTATGTCCAAGGCCTTGTGGCGCGTGCGAAAGAAGCCACTCTCGTTGGTCCGCAGCTCATGCAATAGCCTTGCCTTCCAAGCCGCCAGGCCGTCCCTGTCCGCCCTCTTAATTCGGCACAGGTCCCGCCCGAAGCCAGCTCTCGCCGCCTCGCAGGCAACCTTGACGCCGCACCCGGGAACCCCTTCCGGGAGGTAATCGCCGCCACTCATCAGCGCGACGAGCACCATACCCTCCCTGTCCAACTTGGTTGGCCCTGCCGCAATCGCGTCTGCATCAAACATGGAGACATGGGTTGGCGTTTTGGAACCCTTGGAGCCCTCGGCAGACCAATTCCGCAGCGTTTTTCGGCAGCCAAACATGATGGTGTCCACATCTTCGCTCAAAACCGCGTCGACAATGCCCTTCTGTTGGAGCATTGCGCATTCCGCCTCTGCCTCACCGGGGGCTTCGTGAATAGTAAAACCGAAGAGACGTATCAACCTCTTTGCCATTGCAATGGATACAGAGTCACCGCGGCCTGAGGAGCGCTTGTTACGTTTGAACGCGGGCTTATTGGGTCCATCGAAAACGAAAATCGGGCGGATTGCCAGACCGAGGAGGCGGGTGAGGCGGTAGAACAGGGTACGGATAGCTGGGTTGGCGCCGCCTGTCATTTCGAGTCAGAGCATGCGACGGGACAACATGGTGCTAGTCAGGAGAAGACAAGCACGTACCCCGGGATGCTTGCACCTGGAATTGCCATATTGAAAAGTCAATAGCGAGCCGGAGCGGCCGGCCCGTTTGTTCGAGGGTATCGATGGCAAGTTTGCAGAGAGATATGCGGTCGCCGGGGCCAATCTCCTTGTAGATTCTGTTTTAGACAGAGTTAGCACGTCGATGCGCCAAATCATTTCACGCAGGAGACTTCACCCACCCTTTGATGCCCATTTTGCGACTCTCCGTTTGGCGCTACAACTCAATGAGAAGAGGAAGAGAAAGGAGAAGAGCAGCGACTATCGAGGCATTGTGGTAAAGGATTTACGTAAACTGCAGAGCTACTTGGTGGTTTTTGCAGTCCACAACGAGGAGCCGTGAGATGGAAACAGCAGAGGGTTGGAAGTCGGTTGTTTTGTTGACGTTACTTCCGTTTCGGGTGACCTCCGATGACAGGCACACAGGTACTGCTTTGTTGCATAAGCTACTCCACAGCAAGTAGATATGATTTTAACCGAAAGATGTACCGCAACTGGCCCCAAACGCGTAAAATCGCCAGTGAGCGACACAGTGTCAGTCTTGATTTCCATCTTCACGTGTAAGGTGTTGCTTATGACGAACAGTGCCTTGTGGTTATCTTCAAACAGAAAGTTTTTAGCACTACTTGCTAACTGAACTCCTCATGGAACGTTAAACCCCCAACTCTCCCCCTCACCATGTCGGCGCCCATGGATTCAGCGCCGCTTCCGCATCGGTCGGTTGCTAATATCCGACCGCCGCCCGGAGTCGGTCATCATCACCAGACCGGGCCGTCAACACCACTCCGATCCATCCCCTCCAACTTTGGGTCACCCTCCAGCCTCCGCGCCGACGAGGAGATCATCATCATTGAGTTTGGGACTCGAAAGCTTCAGGTTGGCTTCTCCGGAGACCCAGCTCCCCGGGGATGCGTTTGGTTCGGACCAGACCAACTGCGCAGGGCTGGCGATTTCAGGGCCTGGCAGACGGATTACCGCCATGATTGGAGGACCGCTACCGCTGGCGGACTGTGGGGCAAGGATCATGAGCTGTGGCAGTATGACGTTCGAGGAGCTGATCTCGGTCTTGTCGGGGATAAGATCGAGAGGGCGTTGAGAGAAGCGTTCACCAAGTAGGTTGGCATACTCTAGATCTGACGGGTCGAGTCGTTGTTGACCAGCGAGTTAGACATCTTCTCATTGACTCGCGTCCACGGAGGATGGTTTGGGTCATTCCCTCCAGCCTGCCGATACCTCTACTGTCGGCCGCCTTGGACAGCGTCTTCACTCGGTTTCAGCCGCCAAACATTTCGCTGCTCTCATCCCCGCTCGCATTGGCCGTCGGTGCTGGTGTGCGCTCAGCACTTGTAGTTGATCTCGGTTGGGCCGAGACAGTGGTCACGAGTGTTTACGAGTACCGTGAGGTAGACACCAGGAGGAGCATCCGCGGAGGCAGGATGCTTGTGGAACAGACACATAAATTACTCGCCAAACACCTACCCCAAACTCAAAGTGGACTTGACGATAGCCAGGATCATGTCGTTAGCTTCGAAGAATGCAGCGACATCACTACCCGCATGGTCTGGTGCAAGCCTCGCCGGGCCTCAAATGCCAACCGAGCCTCTTCTGACGTCTTGGCCCCTGTCCAAGAGCAGGACGAGGGAGAGTCTCAAATCCATACCGCGTCTGGAAGGACTAGTTCAGTTAAGATCCCGTTGCGGTCGTGGTTGTCACCGACCACCTTAGAGCTACCCTTCGACGCCCTGGCCGAACCGTGCGAGGACGCCTTTTTCGATTCTCAGTATGCACCTACAAGTTTTGACGACCACGAGCTGCCCCTGCACCTCCTGGTGTATAGGAGCCTGTTGCAGTTACCGGTAGATGTCCGCGCTCTTTGCATGTCGCGTATCATCTTCACAGGGGGATGCTCCAATGTCCTCGGCCTGCGGGGTCGGATTTTTGATGAGGTGACCCAACTCGTTCAGGAGAGAGGGTGGGACCCCGTCCGAGGGAGAGCCGTGGAACAACTGCGAACCAACCCCAAGTTGAAGAGGAGAGTGTCGCGTAAAGCGTCCAGTACGTCGGCCGGTACGGCATCGCCAGGAGACGAAGACGGAAGCGAAGAACAGGACGGAATCTGGCACGACGCAGCCAACACGATACCCGAAGTAGACACCATCGAGGAGCAGCTTAAACGAAGGTATGACGAGGTCCCCCCAATACATGGCGACTTGAGAGCCATCGAGTCGCTCGGTGCCTGGAGCGGCGCGAGCTTAGTTACCCATCTCAAAGGGGCGGCAGTAGCCACCATTGACCGCGAGCTCTGGTTGCAGCATGGTGCCGCGGGGGCAAGCAGGGCGAGCGATGTGGACCACAAAACACAGAGGCAGAGCTTGGGCGCCGGCAGCCTGATCAGAAGCTCTGCGGCCCATCATACGAATTGGACCTTGGGTATTTGGGGCGCAGTCTAAACCGCCGTCACGAAATGGTGCAGCATTCGTTGGTGTGCGATATGTTTTTAGGCAGCGAGTACAGCAATGTATATACCTACCCTTCAACTACGGCGACCCTGTATGAGCCCTTGTGACTTTCAATTCGTCTTGACAGCTACAGGGCTAGTTGTGTCAGTTGATAGTGACAGGATTGAATTTTCTCTGATCAACACCCCGGGTTGTCTGAGTTTGACCCACGGGTTCACAACATCTCAAACGCGAGCGTGCCAGGTTTTGGACCTGCAAGTCACATCGTGGTTTTTTGGAGAGTTTTCACTCGCACACTCACTCCTTCCTTCCTCCTTTCCTATTGTTGCTGTTTGGTTTAATGCGCCTTCCGTTGTGTCACACGCTAGTAGCGTCTTCTTCCCAACACGAGGGTGGATGCCTTCCCGCAACACGCAGCTGGATGATTAGTCGTAACTTCCAGCTTCGGTCTTAATAACCTGCCTGTGGCCTGTCCTGGTCTGCAATTTTATGCCGGTCTTTGCCTTGTTTTCCTTTCTCCTCGTTTGTCAAGCACCATCACCGTGTCATATTGCATGTTCGCCCTTCTTTTTGTTCTCTCTCCAACTCCTTCTATCCAGAGCCAGGAATCGCGACCTAGCTTTTTGCTACACTTCACACCTGTCACTCTCGCAAGCTCCGGTTTCTGGGAGGTTTCAATCATCCTGCCGTGTCCTTCTTCTCCACAAAACGTTGCCTACCACCTAAACTTCGTCACCTGGGTGTTTTCACTGGGACATCTCCAGCCTCGAGTGCGGGACGCACCAAGTGAATCGCTCATCGTTGTCCCACACTGGTCAAGCTTGAGCTCTAATACTGGCAGTAAGTGGTCCTAAAATACCAATCCTTTACTACATTGGGCCCTGGAACCACGTCGGATGCCACACACAACCCTCATTGCGCGACCCCCCTTCCCCCCTCCCTGATCCGTTACTTGCACCGTTCATCAAATCATGAGGCAAAGTCCAATCAGCAAGCGTGCTCGGCGCTTGCTCAAAGAGTTGAAGGAACTACAAGACGAAGATTGCTCCATCACTCCCTCGACTGTCTTCGCAATCAAACATCTTCTTCAACTGCACAATCGCTGCAGATTCATTGAAGTCAAAATCGACTCTTTGACAGCAAACAGTTCCCTTGATTTCCACCGCTCCCTTCTGCCAGAGTTCATTGTATCACAGCTTGAAGAGCAGAAACTGACAGACCGTGACAGCGAGAGAGTCTCTGTGCCGCCCATCGTCGCATTTGTCGTTCAGTCACTGCCCTCACCGTCGTGTTGCGACAGGTCATATCCCACCTTGTTTCGCTGGCACTACACACCACGGCACCGCACGTACTACGTTTTCGCCCATATCAATCACGATATGGCTCGCCGAACTTACACTCTCACTGAGCTCTTGGGTCTTCGCACCAATAGAGTCCCAAATGAGGTCCTGGCTAATGCTAACGACCCTGAAATCGGTACAATTACCCGCACCCACTGCTTCTCCTTTCTGGCAATATGTCTGACATGGTCATATCAGTCGATATTCTTTGTCGTTCTAAAAGTGAATCGTCTTCGGCCAGCTGCAGACCTCCGACCAGCAGACACAAGGATGACTCGTCTGTAACCTCAGACGAGCTTATATTCAAGGGAACCGTGAGCCGCCGTATGGGTCGCGACTTCGCCCGTGAAGCTTCACAAAATTCTATTCGCGGTTTGACTCGGGAGATCCCTCGTGGCGCTGTTCAAGCCGTGGGCCCTGAGTCTGCTCAAAACCCTCCACACCCAATGGAGTGGAAGTACCGAGGCCGGAGCGATACAGAGGCTACAACTGCAGAGCCTATTCCTGCACCTACAGGTGTCTCAGCTCAGCGAGACGAAGGTTTCCAGCGCTTCTACAAGGCTGTCGTGTCTCCTACACATGTCCGTGTCACTGCTGGCGGCCGAATCGTGCCAAATACCCGCGGCCCGCCGTCGCCCACAACCAAGCGAGCGAACGACAACAGTATCATGGACAGCCATGGCTTTTCTGACAAGGCAGCAATCAGCCAGCAACCAACAGCCCCTGTTAGTCTTAGCCAAGCAGTCCCGATTGTCTCCCCACTTGTCACCGGATATCCGTCCGGCTTCCAACCTCTTCAAACTCCAGTCTCGTTTGTGCCCATGACTTTGGGAGCGCATCTGCACCCAGGATTTCCCTTCCCTCAAGGTGCTGTGAGCCCTGCTTCCATGGCGCAATTCGTCCCTACCAGCGCTCTGAAAGATCTGCACAGCACAAAGGCGACGGAGGATGACAAGCAGAGCAAGACCAAGGCATCACTGTCCGAGCCGTTCTACTACAACAGTCAGCTCATATGTCCCGTTGGAGCATTTCCTGGCCCCTTGGGCAGCCCGGTGGTCCCCGTCCACATGGTTGGCATTTCTCAAGGTGTTGCACCGCAGCTTCCTGGCAACTACACGCAACCACAGTCCACTCAGGCCAGTTCCGCTGCCACGGGGTCGTCCTACGCGCTCTCCAACCGGAGCCTCTCAGGCCTTCCACCTGTTGTTAACCACATTGTCCCAGCTAATGCCAACTTCAGTGGAAACACAGCTCCGCCGATCTCGTCAATTAAACCCAGCGATATTACAAAAAAGCAGATTGCTTCGTTCAAACAGAGTCTCAAGTACCACGAGGATCAGCTGCAGTACAATCGTCACCAGATTGATGAGAAGGATATGGAGCAGAGGATCCAAATCATCAAGGGCCACATCCAAAGGTTTGAGCAGACATTGAAGACCCAACTTGAATACGAGGAAGCGCATTTCAAGGCCACCCAGGGAAAGAACAACGGAGCACCAGCCCAAGCCGGCATGGCCGTCGAGGAGAACAAAGCTCAGCCTCAGCCGCCTACCTTGACTGTGCCACTTGGTTACGGGGCTCCGGGCATCAAGAAGGAACCGGATGAATCAGTCAATCAGGGGGTTGCGCTGGCCACTCATGGTACTACTACCAATGTCGACCAAAGCGGAAAACCCTTGGGTAAGAGTCACGTCGAGCCGGTATCCACGGGAATCAGCAGTAGACCGAATGCTGCAGGTCTCCCCAACGAGGCCGCAACGGCTCCTATTTTCCAGCCTCGTGGCTATGCCTCGACCTGGACAGGCAGTAAATATGCTAGGGAAATGAAGGCATGTGAAGAAGCAGACAAGAGGATCCACGCGCTAGAAGTCGAGAACACTGAAAGCCTCTGTGAGGGCGAACAGCGCTCAGTGTCCCAACCATTCTCTGCCTCTATGGCCGCGGCACCTCACTCCGAGAGCAGCCTCCATGGCTCTGACGAACGGAGACGATCCGGCAGCAACAGTACCAAACCTCTATCTGGCTATGGCGTGCCGTACTTGCTCGGGACGCTTCCAAAGGGCGTCAATCCTCGTACCGCCCGAGATCAGGATTACGTGTACAAACGCCCGTTGACTGAAGAGGAGCGCCGTGCCCGCTTTTTGTACTGGGGCAAGGCACCCAAGTCTGCCGTTCGGGGCCTGCCCAAGTACGACGGGAAGCACTTCTATCCACCCTCGCCCATCAAGGAGCCTTCTGCTGAGCAAGCTCAGGACTCTAGCTGCCGCACAACCGACTCTGACGGGGACCCTTTCCGTCCCATGACCCCGGTTCAGCGGGTCAATATCAAAGGCGTGTCGGTCAGCGAGGACAACTGCGTCTCGGCAAGACTTACCAGGACAATCTCGTTTGAGACTCAGGTCAACGGCGGCTCTGAAGACTTTACCGGTGGGGCGCCTCTTAAGTGCGAAAACAGCCTGGATGCCGCTGTTGGGCAATCTGACCGACGCTCGGACAATACAAGGTATGCATTGCGTCTGGACTTAACCAATTTGCGCCGTCAAGCTACTGACAATAGTACGCAGCGCCAAGCTTTGGCAGGCGGTGCTGAGGAAGGGGGCTACCAGCAGCGCGCTGTCGTCAACTACGGCCCAAGGCTTTTTGCCGCACTGCACTGGTAACGCTGCAGCATCCTTGACTCCCTCGCTGAGCACCAATCAGATATCGTCAACTAGAGATATCTCCTCAGGGAAATTGTCCGACGTCCATGATCTGAGCGAAAACAGTGGACCCGCGCCCTCGAACGTTCCAGAGAAGCGCGGAGAGAATTGCCCTCCGAGCGGCGTGAGCTCGCTGGAGGATCAGTTCAAGCACCTTGCTGTCGATGACGCTACTCGGCGCGAGATGGCTCCCGCCTTTAGCATGTGAGAAACTGGGTATTGATGGTTGAATTGCTAGCAGATGTCGCCCTCATAATATGTTACGGCACTGGTGGGGAGCTCAGTTATGAGAGTGTTAGGTGTTCTTTCACTTTTCTTCGTTTATTTTTCTTTTTCTATTCGAAATATGTCATTACTTAGGCGCTCTCCGGCCTAATGTTCTATGATGATGGTACCGATTAAGCTCGGGAGACCAGGAGCATGTTATACAAAGGGCAGCTTACTACCAGATGATGTAGAATAGGGCTTTTATAAAACACAAGGAATATACAATTCGGAATGACAAGTAGTGATGGTTTGTGACTGTGATGCTTTTGGTAATGTATCTGATGCATGAAACAAAACAAACATCTCAAGAGTAGCGCGAGGTTACAACCATGGCAGGGCAAAATGGTGTACCGTACCTGATCCATCTGCGGGTGATCTCTGCAAAACAAGGCTTCATGGCTCTGTGCTCTTTTTCTAGCATATAATGAGAGAAAGGCCAGTTTTGATGCTCCATGGGCATTCGATTCGGAACAAAGACTCCAGACACCTTTATCCAATGCTTTTCTCACAACCTATTTCACAGCCAGCGCACAGCGCCGACGTCAGGCCCGGATCCAATACGGTGCAAATAAAGTGCATGGGTGCATATGTGTCATCCCCGGGCAGGAGGAAGCGATCGGAAGCGGGCTCAATCCCGATCGAGCCAACGGTCCCAGACGTTGCCTCCGGCTCCCCTCCCACCCCTTCCCTTTCTTGGGTTGCTGGTGCTGGTGCTGGTGCTGGTACCTTTGGCTAGCGACTTTTCCGTCCCGAGGCCGCCGGCGTACTTGGACTCTTCTTGCTCCCACTCGCGGCGCTCGAGCGACTTGCGGGCGAGGTAGGCGCGGGCGAAGCGCCAGGCCTCGGTGTCGGCGAGGCTCCAGGCCTCGACGGCGTCGCGGAGCGCGAGGTCCTCTTTGCTAGGCTGCGGCGCCTTGGGCTTTGCCGACGACTTGAGGAGTCCCGAGGGGGGGGAGGAGGAGGAGGAGGAGGAGGAGGAGAGGACGATGAGCTGGGCGCGGGAGAGCAGGGCGGGCTCGAGGGCGAGGTCGGACTCGGTCGGTTGCGGGCCGTCTTCGGGAGAGTGGAGGGGGATCCCGGTCTGGGTGCTGACGGTGTCGGCGGCGGCGGGATCGGTGGCGGGGTCGGCCGCGGCAGTAGACGATTGGTCGGCGTACGAGGCGCGGTCGGGCAGGGCAAAGCCAAAGTGCCAGTCGAGGTCGTCGGGGATGGGCTGCTCGGCAGGCAGCCAGAGGGAGCGGTAGGCGCCGCCTCCTCCTCTGCTGCTTTTTTCCCCTTTTCCTTCGTCCTTGGTCTCGACAGGGCTGGGCTCGTCCAAGGCGACGGCCTCCTTGAAGCGGATGAGACGCGGGGTGGTCGAAACCTTGTCGGTAAAGAGGGACGAGGTCAGGGAGGTGATCCAGGCGTCGCGAGGGGACCTGCGGCGGATCCAGGGAATGGAGAGCTGGGTCTTGAGGTAGTTGAGGGTGGAGGAGGTGTAGGGGTGCGGGACGGTGCCGATGGTGTAGAGGGTGTCGGCGTCTTGGTATGAGGAAGGGGTGGCGATCTTCAACGGCTTGGAGTCGCCGCACGGCCGGCAGTTGAGACGGTTGGGCGGACAGCTCTCGGGCAGGGGGCTCTCCGGGCAGCGGGCGAGTCGCTGAGCGAGCTCGTAGGCCGGGGTGATGAGGAGGGTGGTGTGGTGTGGCAGGGGCTTGACCACGGAGATGCCGTCGGCGAAGGTGTTCTGCCAGATGAGATGTAGGTGGGAGTTGATGAGCTGGGTGAGACTCCTGACACCGGCTGCGTGGGACGCCCTCAAGAGGTCGCCGACCTTGGGGTACAGGGCCTCGACCTTACTGGGTGAGTAGTAGGCTAGGGACGTGGGAGTATCCTCAACAAGGATAAGCGAAACCCCCCCGTCCTTGCCCGACTCTGCAGTCGCCACGACACCCTCGGCCTTGCTCGTCTCGGCGCCGTCCATGGCAGTCTTCATGAGCGTGAGGACCTCGTCCGCGGACCCCACGAGCAGCCCGTCATCAAGGTCCTTGAAGCGGGTCAGCTTGGGGAACTCGCCGCGGCGGAGGTATGTCAGGAACGGATCGTCGTGGGGAGCCATCGGGAAGAGGAGATGGTGGGCAAGCACGCCGTCGCCCATGGCTTGCCAGGCCAGCCAGCGCATCAGGTCGACCTTGAGCGCCGGCGAGATGTCCTGGAGCTTCTGCACCTCCTCGTACAGCGGGTTGTTGGTGGCCTCGGCGGAGGTGAGGATGATGGGCCTGAACCCCTGAGCCCACCAGGCGCGGCGCCAGGCTAGCAGCAGGGCGCTCTCGGCTTCAGCGCTCGCGCGGTCCCCTCCTCGGAGGGCGTCGCCGTCGTAGTAGCAGTAGACCGGGGTGCGCTCCTTGAGGACGGGCAGCAGGGCGCGGTTCTCGTCGAGGGTGACAGAGCCGCTGAAGGGCATGAGCAGCCAGTTCCAGCTGGAGTGCCAGACCGATTCGCCGTCCGTGTCGCCCTTCTGGACGCGGGGCGGGTGCGAGGGCGGCTTAAAGGGGTTGAGCTTGTCCATCCAAGGGCTCTTGAACGTCTTGGGGACGGAGAAGGTATTCCCGGCTGCGTGTACGCCCGGGTTCCCGGGCGGGGAGCCGGGGACGGAGCCGGGGACAGTGATGAGCAAGCTGAAGAGGGCGAACAGGGCGAGGCAGGCGAGGAGCAGCGAGATGTGGCGGGTTCCGAGCCGGGGCACCGGCCGGCCGCAGACAACATATTGCTTTGGCATGGCGTTACGGTGTGGCGGGGATGTTGTACGAGGCCAAGGATGGTGAAAGAAATAGAATATTTAACTAGATTAAGTTAAAAAAAGAGAAAAAATATATAGAAGCAAACAAAGGAACCGAATGAATATTCCTGGCCTAAGAGTGATTTTTTTTTTTTTGAGGAGCGGCGATGATACTAAAAAAACATTGCGTATGATGAACTGGTGGACTGATGAATTGTTGAACTGCAGATCCTGGAAGGCTTAGATCCTGGCGGGACGGGGAAACCTGTGTTTCCCCGTCTCTCCAGACCGAAGCTGTGTGCGACTTGATCAATGAACTGGGAGTTGGAAGTCAGAAGTCAATTATGCTCGTTGGCAAGTAGGCAAGGGGTAGGTGAAGGAGGTACAACTTTGCAGGCGCTGCTGCGTTGCTTCATGGAGCACGCACTCGATAAGATGGATTGCGCCAAGCAGAAGACGCGAAGTTATCAAATGTGCAGACGGGGGTTCCCGCGGGGTGGGAGGGCGGGTGCTAGCCCCCAACTTGCGAGCGCGCACCTATACTGTGTGCACTGGTGTAAGCTGGATCAGGGTTAGGGGTCCCAGCAACCTGGATCACGGGATAGGCAAAAAATATCCCAAGAATAAAAAGCACTGGCTCGTGGTGGAGAAGTGAGAAATGAAAAGAGAAAAAAAAGAACATACAACACCCGGCATTCGCTGGTCGTCACCGACCCAACTACTACTCGAGCCCTTGCCTGTTTAACTAGGGGAGAGCGGACGGGATCCCGTGTTTTCAGGCAGGTATGGTCGTATGTACTAGACGACAATTGCGAGACGCATTATATCGGGGCCCCTCGCTCCCTTTAGATAGGTTCCCTCGGCGCTAGCTCGTCTTTGCCGTCTCGCCCCGCCGTCGTTGGCTGAGGATGGCTTTCTGCCTCCGAGCTCGACCCGGACGGTTGCCGATGGGCGAACGTGTCCGGCGGGAGCTCATGCGGTCCGTCGGTGGGTGTCTCCAACTCGTGCAGCCCCGATTGCACGCCCTCTGGAGAAAGAAAGAAAGAAGAAAGAAAGAAATCCCATACCGGGCAGATCACGCACCTGCTGTGGCCGTGGCGGTTAGGGTTGTCGCCCCCCTGCCGGTCGGGGGGGGGGACCCGGGATCCTCGAGATACAGAGTCACCAACCCCGAACTCGGTCGTGGTGGGCTTGCAGAAGTAGTCCACCGCGTGGATCTCGGGGGGGCGACGCCGGGCGCGGGAGCATCGTCAGGCTCGCGCAAGAACTGTCACTCGCACTTGGTTGTGGGGCGGATTTCGTGACAGTAGTAAACCCATCGAGTCAGCGCGGGGTTCTATCTGGCCCGATCTTGCTTGTGTTCAGGGGGCCGAAAGACGGTGGTGGTAGGTAGGCACGCGTACCAAGCTCTTGTGCTGCCGTCATAGAACAAGGTATTGGAGAGACATGTCGTCAGGACTCTGCACTCGCTGCTGAGCGGACAGCAGGTGCCACGGCCGTCGGACACGGTGCGGCTCCTTTCATTGTTGCATCTCAAGAGCGTACCTGGTTCGAGGAACCCGGGCAGCCAGTCCCAGTTGTTTTGAGTGGCGGGAAGGAGGGGCGGTCTCTCGGAAGTCCTACGTCGCGGGGCTCGAGGAACACGTGTATGCGTGCCGAGACAACTACTTCTCCGACATAACGATCGCCTCGACGACCACCACCACTACCACGGCGTCCAGGACGAGTCGCCCGACCGGTAGCCCGGACGAGGAGGGCAGCGGGCCGACGACAACGTCGGGCGCCGCCCCGGAACCGACCGGCAGCCCCGACGGAGCAGCCCATCGCGCGGCGCCTGTTCTTTTGGCGGCTGGCGGCTCGGCGGCTGTTCTGCTTGTCTGAACATCCTCATCGGGAGTGCAATGAAATGTTGGAGTGGTGGGAAGCAGACACCGAGACAGTTCGGAAACCTACAGGGTACCTAATAGACCTAGATGCAAAAAGCAACTTGGGCAGCCTTCTGTCTGAACTGTCTTCCGATCAGCGGGCCTGGTCTCATCTTGGGACAGCGGGCTCACTCAAGCCTGCCATTCCGCAAAGAAAGCACGACGGCAAGTTCGCGAAAGGGATGGTTCATGTTTCCCTTGTTTGTTTTCCCGCTCCATATATCAAAAAAAGGAAAATAAAAAAGAATGGGTATCCGCACTAATTCGCTAGAAGTGGTAAGTTCGTTCAGCTCTTCCTGACCGATTCGACGATCTTCGACTTGAGCCGCATCAACTCCTCGTCGCGCTGCCGCAGCATGGCTGCCACCTCCTGGTACTTCCTCTCCCAATCCTCCACTTCCGACCCGGCAGCCCCGTTCCGGGTTGCGGAGCCGGGCGCCGCACCTTCGTCTTGTTCTCTCTTCTTCCACTTCGCGTGCGGCACCGTCTCCTCCATGGTCCAAGTCCCCGCGATACTCCCAAACCGCAGCTCCCAGCTCGTCGAGTACCGCGTCCGGTCGGGGAGCTCCTCCAAGCGGGTGACGCGCATGCTGTTCTTGGGCATCAAGAGCCCTCCTCCGACGAGCCCGGAGAGGTTGATCAAAAACGCTTCCTTGCTTGGTGCGGCCAGGAGCAGGTTCTCCACGACTGTCTGCGAAATGGCCAGCGCCTCATCGAGGCCGCACGGCGGTATGCGCGACTGGTTCGCGTCATACCACTCGGCCTCGAGGAGCTTACTCACAAAAAGAGCCTCGACTTCGGCCACGTTGGTGCGGTCCGTGGAGGCTGGGCTGAAGATGGGTTGCCGCCAAGAGGCAGCGGCGCTCGTTGCCCCCGAATCCACGTCGCTCGCTCCTGGGATCGGACCACCGGAAACGGTGGTGCTAGTTTGGTTCGCCTCGGGCGGCCGGGATGTGGTCCGGCTTTGATGCGGCTCGGGCGCCTGTCCGTTTACCATCACCGCGGGCGGCGTCGCCGGTTCTGGGAGCGGGGGCGTGGCTAGCCGAACTTCACCTCCCTTCCGTTCCGGGACTTGCAATGACAGCATCCTTCGCTTAGCCGGCCGAGAGGCCGCCGACTCTTGTATGGGCGAGAGAGTACTTGTGTTCTGCTTCGGCTGCGGCGGGGGCGCTTGCGGACCTGCGGGAGACGTACCTCCCGGGGCCACGGTGGCCGAGGTTGTCGCACTCGGATGGCTCGTAGGCGCGGTTGCCGAAGAGTCGGGTGCAGGACGCTGGTCGGGAGTTGGCGAGGGGAACCTAAAGACGGGCCCGTCCGATGTTGGAAACGCCGAGAACGGCCCCTCGGCGTTGCCTCCGCGGTTGATAGGCGGCCTACCTCGCGTCTTACCGCCTGCGCCGAGACCCCCGCTTCTCCAGGCCGACGACACCACCTTGGCTCCGTGTCGTCTGCTTGCCGATTTTGGCTTGGAGGGCGTGATGGCTGACTTTGGCTCGTCCGCCCAGAACGCGTTCCTGGATGATGGGGTGATTGCGGACTGCGGGACCGGGTAGGCCGACATTGGCGTTTGGGCGACGTCGTTGCCCCAGCTGGGTGCGGACGGGTGCAACCTCGAGGGGTCGGGCACCGGCGGGAACAGAAAGACGCTACCTCGCCCGTCGGTTTGCGCCGTCCATGGTTCTGATGTGTTGGCCGGCCTGCCACCGCCAGCCTCGTCTCTTTGCGGCGACGGGCGCTGAGGGGGTGACTTGCCCGGTTCCTCGTCCTCGGGTTTCCTTCGGCCCCGGCGCGGTTTGATCTGGGGCAGGAGCGCCCGCAGCGCCATGTCATCCTCTGCAGCAACACCGTCCCGCTCCAGCTCGGCGACGGGAATATGCTCGGGCGGGATCTCGGTCCAGTACGGAGACGGGCGGCCGATGAGGTATTCGAAAAAAGCATCCACGTGCATGGAATGCATCCACCTCTAGTCCTGGCATGAGCGAACTCGACCGCCGCCAACAGCGAGGGACAGGGCCGACCTACCTTGAGACGGACAGCATACTGCTGAATCTTTTGTGAGCTCTGCCCCTTCTCCTGGTCTGGGGGGTCGACACCCAGCTTCAACGCCAGCTCGGCCCATGTCTTGAGCTCCTTCGTCTCGAGCTGCTTGATGAGCTCGAACAGGGCGTAGGTGCTGAAGCTCTTGCCTCCGCTCTTTGGAGGGGTGCGAAAGGCCTCCCGCAAGGCGGTCGAGTCAGTGTCGGCAGGGACTGCCGGGTTGCAGTAGAGGATGAATGCCACATAGGCATCCTCTATCGAGGTGGCGTCCACGTCCCGGTCTGGCAATGCCCGCCGTGGCGGGGAGCGCTGATTAGGGGGTTGGGCCGCCGTCGGCGATGAAGCCCTGGAGACGGTAGGCTCGGTTGGCTGATGTGTCGCGGCCATTTCTCAGTCATCTGAGCTGCAACGATGTTGGGAGAGGGGCTCAGACTTCGTCGAGGCGAACGGCATGCCCATCTCTGGTTGCGCGTGTGCCGCCCTCACTGCTCGGCTTCTTTCTGTCCTGGGAATTCAATCTTGCAGCTTCCCCTAAAGAGTCGGGCGACAAGTCTGGGTTGTTGGCATCCGTGTCCCGGGTTCTGAATCGCGCATGGGATGAACCGGAGCCACACAAAAACGGCCGACTTTCGAATCAATGTCGCGCCAAAATCCTGAACCAATTTCAGACCTTTTTGACTCGCCTTTTCGCATCCACCGATGAGCTCAGCAAGCGCGCCTCAACATCCGCCAGCCTGCGTTGGTGACGAGATTCGGCGAACCGCTGTTCAGCCATCCTGTTGCGTGTTTCGAGGAGCGATGCGGGCCGCGTCCAGGCGTGTGCACCGCCGTCTGGGGGGTTGGGGTCGGGGAAAGAAGCCAAAAATAGACTCTGCAAAGCAGTCGGGAGTGTGGGCGTGGCCAGTGTTGCGCACAGTATTATGCACCGTCTTCCACAGTTCCAGTTGCGGCTAGCTGCCCCGCGTCGGTCACATGCAGAGTCGGAGATCCCCAGTCTTGTGAAATTGCCTGTCCGCTAAGTTAACCTGGAAAGCCAATGGCAGCTCTGGCAATCCGTAGTGTACCACGGCGTAGTACGCAGTAGTATACTCCTTTCATCTTGCCCAACGAATGGCTCTCCGCGCGGACGCTTCAGAAATCGGAGCAAAACACGTCTTTCAGGTGCGTCAGTTTCATTGCTAAGCAGGGCATCGGCGCATTGGACCTACTTGCATATGTAGGGTATTTGTATGTGCAGGTCCATTCTCTAGCTTGGTACCTTATGGATTGCATCGCAGGCAGTTAAAGAGCCAACGCAAGCAGTCTTCTCTAGCCGTAGGTATTTGGGCACAGATGCTCTGATGGGCTTGTTCTGCTCAATTTGTGCTGGATATTCCCCCCATTTTCAAGATTACAAAGACCACGACTTTCACATGATCCGATTAGGTGCCGCGACAATCCCCCGGCAAGAGACGGCAGCGATCCAGTGACGTCGCTGGTCCGCCGGGTGTTAATCCCTTGCCATTTCCTTGGCTCCCGCACCCATCGGACCTCGGTAGCGGCACTTTGCTGGAACATCGCAACAGCAAACCGCCCCGAAATTCAGGGAGGCCCCGAATGAACGAAATGGACCGTGTGTTGTAAATTGGACTGCGGCTCCGATATTCATTTCTCCCTCTCGCAACCTGAACCATATACGATATAATCCAAGCATTCCATCTGCCGGGCGCGGATTTCTCGAACCTCTTTCCAGTTTCGCCCACGCTTCGGAACCCCGCTGGCGCCCGCCATTGACCTCCTTGTGACGAAATTTGCTTGCCAATCTCTCTTTCACCAACTTGACCCTCCCGAATTCCCGTTCTCCCGTCACACTCCAAAACCGGCCAAAATGTCCCACTCTAAGCCTGTCCTCCCGCAAAACGACAATGTCGCCCACGCCCTCGCCGGCGCTGGCGGCGGCATCCTGTCCATGGCTCTGACGTATGTCCCTACCCTCGGTTCCAGCGCCGACGGCGGCGGCGGCGGCGGCGGAAACTAACATTTTTGTGCGCGTGCCACAGCTACCCCCTCATCACCCTCTCGACCCGGGCGCAAGTCGAGTCCAAGCGGGCCGAGACCGCCTTCCTGGCCGCCGTCCAGAACATCATTGCCCGCGAGGGCGTGGCAGGCCTCTACTCGGGCATGTCGTCGGCGCTCTTCGGCATCAGCGTGACCAACTTTGTCTATTACTACTGGTACGAGTGGACGCGCGCCTTCTTCGAGGCGGCCGCGGCCAAGGCCGGGCGCGCCTCCAAGAAGTTGACGACCGTCGAGAGCATGATCGCGGGCGCCATCGCCGGCTCCGCCACCGTCGTCCTCACCAACCCCATCTGGGTCGTCAACACCCGCATGACGGCGCGCAAGAACACGGCCGCCGCCGACAAGGACTCCCTCCCCGGCCCGGCGACCGGCAACAAGGTGGACAAGAAGCCGAGCACGATCGGCACCCTGCTCAACCTGCTGCGCACCGAGGGCCCGCAGGCCCTCTTCGCCGGCGTCGTGCCCGCCCTGGTCCTGGTCATCAACCCGATCCTGCAGTACACCCTGTTTGAGCAGATGAAGAACGCCGTCGAGCGGAAGCGCCGCGTCACCCCCACCATGGCCTTCTTCCTTGGCGCCCTCGGCAAGCTGTTCGCCACCACCGTCACCTATCCGTATATCACGGTCAAGAGCCAGATGCATGTCGCCAAGGCCGGCGAGAAGAAGGAAGGCGTCATGGAGGCCATCAACCGTGTCATCAAAGAGGAGGGCTACGCCGGCTTGTATAAGGGTAATTCCTCTCTCTTCTTCTTCTTCTTCTTCTTCTTCCTTTCCTGTTTCTCATTCCAGATGGCTGACCCAACTTGTCATTTTAGGCATCGGCCCCAAGGTCACCCAGAGCGTGCTGACGGCCGCTTTCCTGTTTGCCTTCAAGGACGTGCTCTACGAGTACTCGGTCCGGCTACGCGGCTCTGTGGGCAGGAGGACTGTTGCCGCCTAAGGACCGAGCCTGACTGGGAGGAGCCTTCCCCTCCCCCCTACCCCCCCTTTTTTTTTCCGTGGGTACTCGATGATTACTCCACCGTATAGGATAAGGATATCCAAGACACCAAGGAGACAGCACCCTCGAAGCACGGATAGTATCCTGTGCCGCTGTAGTCGTGGAGACGGAGAGCTCAATTCGTGGGCTGGAGGAATGGAATGTGCGGAACTGAGCAGACAAAGCGGTCCAAGTTTGAACGATGGACAATAATGCTGTATAACCACGCATTGAAAACACTGTATCTTTTAGTTGCAGGTGGGGATGAGGCGGATTGGAGGATTTGGGAAGCAATGACAGTTCGTCTCGAGTGTTGTATCTTGCCTTCTTCTGTTCCCGAACTGCTTTCGTTCCTCGACGGTTGCCCCTTCTACCCACTACTGGGCTCCCCCCGGCTACCTCTCCGTCACTTTCGGTACGATCCACCACTCATGGTACCCCTCCTCTGGGCGCGGCACCTGCACTTGCAGCCGCCCCCCAACGCCATCATTGCCAGACCTCTCAGCAGCGGCGACTGCAGTCACTGCCTTTTTGACCTTCGACACGGCCATGCCCAGAGCAGTAGCAGCCTTGCTCCACCCCTTGACGCTCTCCAGCCACCGCTCATGCGAACCCACAGCGAACGCCTCGATCGCGCTCATCTTGGCCATGACTTCCAGCCCGGCATGGGCGTGGGCCGCGGCCGCGGCCGCATTGTCGAGCAGCTTGATCGTCGGCGTGTCAGGTTGGTTGACAGCGTGCGAGAATGCCTCGAACGAGGGCAGCTCCGGCAGGCCGATGTTCGCGAACGGCTTCATGCGCACCTCGTAGCGGAGCGCGTCCGTTCCGTAAGGCCGTGGGGGGCGGGGGATTAGGCTGAGCCGCTGAAGGGCGATGTAGATGTCGCAGAAGGCGGCGGCCAGCTCCGAGGTGAGTGCTGCCTCGAGGGTGGTGACGTGGAGGTAGGACTTGGAGCGGGCATATTGTGGGCTGGAAGCGGTACTCGCGGCTTTGGCATTGGAGGCGGTAGTGGCGGCGGCGGCGGATGACGTCTCGAGGCGATGCGTAGTAAAGAACTTGATGCGCTCGAGATGTCGAGCGCGGGTTTTGGAGAGGTGGCTGAGGTACCAGTACATGCCTGCGAGTTCGTCGTGTTGGTAGATTTCGAGCTCAAAGCCAAGCTGAACGGTCCACTCCATCAGGCGGAGCTTGTAATGGTACGCCCAGGATGACAGCGGGAGGGAGTGGCTGGCTTCGTCTCCAGATGGCGGGTACACGAGGGGCTTCTCCTCGGTCTGAAGCTGAAGCAGCTGGTCGATCTCCTCCGCGTCGGTTTGAACCATTTCCCAGTCCTGCAGGGAGTGGAAGAGGGTCCGGCGGACGCGGCAGCGGTTCTGGCAGAAGGCACGAAATATGTCGAGGTAGGACTGCGCGGCTCGCTGGCGGAAGAGTTCCATCTGGTGAGCTATTGCGTAGCGTGGGTGGTGGGGTGCCTCGACAGAGTCGTTGGCGGGGTCGAGGAGGAGGCTGCTCGGCAGAACCACGATGGACAAGTCGTCGTCGAGGACCTGGCGAATGCTAAGGCGGCCAAGAATAACCATGTCATGAAAGAGAAAGTTCTGGAGGATGGACCGGATGAACACTAGCGGCTGCGGTTTCTGAGCTTGAAAAGTGAGGACAAAGTTCTGTGACGTGTGTCAGAGTTCGTTCATGCCGGGAGGAAGGCCGGGCCTACCAGTAGGCTTTGCGAGTCGGCATAGTTGAGGACGTTGAGCACATTGAGCCCGTCAGCTATCAGCTTCTTGAAGTGCTCATAGGTTTCCTTCGGGCTCGGCTGCACGATGGGGCGGGGTGGCATGGTACTAGCAAGCCTTCGTTGGATCTTGGTGCTGAACGCCTCCGGAACGGGCTTCCCGAGGTGGCGGGTCTTGTTGATGGCCTCCCAGACCCCTTGCATTTGCGCCCAGGGCAGACTCAACGACTCGGGATCGCTACGCAGCTCGCATAACTCGATTGCCCTTAGGAAAGCGGTTCTCAGCTCCAGACGAAAGCCCAACGCGTGCGCCATCTCGTCCGTTAGCTTGTGCCTTATGTCGTAGATAACATTCCGAGCCTCGATGATTTCATCACGAATTTCATATCGGTCTATGGACTCCAGGAGTGACCGGTTGTACGTATTTGTCACAAAGTCCTCTTCCTACTCGGGCATTAGCGTCGCTATTCAAGGCGTGCTCGAAAGAAATCTTACCTCATAGGAGTGCTCATGCTTGATCCGCTCGTTAACGTAGTAGCATGACTTTAGCAATCCCAGGCAATAGGCCCTGAGAACGCGGTGCATGGGATCCCGTGAGCAGCGGTCGCCGCCATCCCTTACGAAGTCGGCATCTCTCAGCGCTCCTGGATTCGGATTTAGCATCTTCTCGACGTAGAAGCTCGTGAAGAGCGTCTGGGACAGCGGGTAGCCAAGGTGCCATGCCATCTGTACGTGGTTAGATTTGCTTGCCGACAGTTGTCAAGAAAGATGGCCAACCTCCAGGCACAACAGCTGGTCGATGATGCCCACCACCTCACTTGGGAGGAGAGGACGGGCCACATCGTAGTCGTCATCGAGGGACTCTCCAGGAGCTAGACAACCGCTGTCCATCTTGGGGTCCATGATCTAGGCTTGCTCAGTGTGCAGCTCAGGGAAGCTCAGGGGAACTCGGCTTTGAAGAGAAAACGCACCTCGAGAGCCCCGACGGACTCAAACAAGCTGAAAAAGCCATCCTTAATGAGCTCACCAGGTTCCAAGGCTGTTAAGGGATGGAGCGGCAATTGTCAGCATGGGGTCGAGTAGGACAAGATCGCAGCCCGAACGCTCTGGCTTACTGGCAGCGGCGGACAAGAATTTTTGCGTGATGTCCTGGGCCACGATGCCTTCGCTGGAAAGGGGCGGCGGCGGCGGTTCTTGAGAGGCGTCAAAGTGCGGGACTGGGGTTGGGTCGTTGATGCTGAGGTCCATGAGTTCTGAGCATTTTGACCAGTCGTCAGCAGTTAGACTCGTGTCACCCGAGGGCGAGACATCCTGATGAGCGTCTTCGCATACCCTTATCCAAGGGTACCATGATAGAGACCCTCTTGCGTCGCGCTCGTTCTCTCTGCTTGCCAGGCTATGGCGAATGAAGTGCCCGAAGCGCCCTGAGATCGTGTGTCGCTTCAGCCGCCGGCAAGTGGAGGTACACGCTTGCACTGTACAGTGTTTCCTGCTTCGGCTTTGAGTACATGCAATACATGCAATCGCCTCGAAAGTCAGTGGGGCATAGATATGCCCAGCATCAAGCGGGACGAAACTGGGACAACGGCTCGACCGTAGTGTTCCTCTAAAACGTCTTTTGGTGGTCACAAAGTAGAGGTGAACAATCCGCGGTTTGCTAAACGCATTATTACCATAAATGGATTATACCTCCGTACAACGGTATGTTTGCGGTGTCGTTGCAGAAGTCAGGTTCTGGAGCGAAAAGAACTGTGCAAAAATAGGAAAGTGGGCAAGTCATCGAAAGAATACAGCTCTCACCACTTCTCTATGCCACTGATTTAGTTGGGCGACTTTCGAGCTTCACAATCAATCAAGATCGTCGTCATTGGGAATTGAGACCCTCTGTGGCAGGGCCTCCGAGTGATTGAAGCCGCACGCTGCATTTGCATCGCTCAGCTTTCCGCACTGACTCCAGACTGTGGCATGTACGGGGGGATATAGATAAGTTCGACGGACGGCTCTGTCAAATCTGCTCATGGTAGGCAGATATTAGGAACTCTCCTCCGTCCCACGACACAACAGTAACGGCGCCGTACATGCTTGGAAGCTCCTTGTCAAGGTTCTCTATCGAGTCAACCCCAATATGATACAGTCCTAACGCTCACAGATGCCAGAAACAACGGGACCCTTGTTGTAGGCCGTTCTTCCAGTTTAACTCTTCGGCCCAAGAGAGCCTCCTCTACCGCAGCCCGTCGCCCGTCATCGTATCCCTTCCGACTTAAGCGGTACCACCGGTCGCAGCGCTCTCAACGGCCGCCTGAGCATTGGCATCGGCCAGGTTTCTCAGCTCGCCCTGCTTGCCGTTCTGTGATCGGAATTCGCGAAAGAATCGGTGATCAGTCGGTGTTCCACTCGTCCGATGCTGGGCCCCTTCACAGCTCTCACTTACCGTCCACTTTGCAAATCTCAGCTCCTGCTGGCCTCGGCGCTCAGCCGCGAGTCTCTTATCCTCCTTCAAGCTGCGGCGCAGAGCGCGGGCGGCGACCGCGAGGTAGCGGTTGTAGCTGTGGGAAATCGCAAGGTTGCGTTAGCTCCTGCCCTTCCTGCCGCACGTCTCTCGGCCGCAACCCGTCCTCCTCCGCACCGTAGCCGGTAAAACAACGAGGAAAGTAGGCAAGGGGACAATTGACTCACGTAATGCCAGCGGCTTTCCACGCGAACGTCATTTTGGCGAGTTTGGCTGGTTGGCTGGTTGCACTGTCTTGCTGGATCGGGATCCGTTTCTGGCGAGAAAAGGCTCGCGCACCGACCCGAGAAGCTCCGCTCAGCTTTCAAGTCACGTGACACAGCGGACTCCCTGAATATCGGCTCTTCCGCTTCGCTCCGACCGGCATTGCATCACGAACATTGATGGCAGGACAACTTCGATGGCAACGGGAAAAAGCTCCTTAGCCGGCGATGGATAGAAATGAGAGCAGCATACTTTGACAACAAATGAGTTCATGATACACAGCGGCACGCACGCACTGTCCAAACTCCCACATATGCCAACACATACACCCCTCCTCCTAAGCTCCGCGCTTGTGTCAGACATAGGAAACCGAGTTAGGTCTAAAGATCACTATATGCACAATGTGGTTACGAGCCACGAGTTTACGACGGCGGAGGCTGTTGGTACATTTCCCGCTTTCCCCCTTCTCCGGTCTACAAAACTCCCCGCCTATACCTTGAGCCCAAGGTCCTCGGCGAACGGCAAGACGTGCAGATCGCCCACCGCCGCCACCGATGCCTTGCCCTCTAGTAGTGTCTTGGCCGCCTGCGGAAGCTGGTTAGCGAAATGCTCGTACCCAGGGCAAATGTACGTTGAAGACACTCACAGCCTTGAGCTTATCAGCAGTCACGGCCTCCAGGGCCTTTACCGTCTCGGCAACCTTCAGCGGCTGGCCACCGTGGATCAGGTTGGTGCCGGCGTGCAAGAGACCAGTGCCAACGACCTCGCCGCCCGAGAGCAGGTTGAACTTGGCCTTGGCGATGGCCTTGACCAGGTTCTCCTGCGAGACACCACCCTCGGCAACGCTCTTGAGAGCCTTGACCGACTCCTCAGCGGCCTTGCGAACCGCAGCGGCCGGGCCGTTGATCTGGATGGTCAGGAGGCCGGCATCAGAGTAGGCAAAGTTGGTGGCCTTGACAGTCGAGCCTGGAGCGGCAGTGGCAGCCTTGGACAGGAGCGAGAAGCCGGGCGACCACTTGATGTTGGACTCGCCGCCGAGAAGCCCGACGAGAACGGCAGTCTCGGGCTGGCTGGAGCTGAGAGCAGCACCGGGGAAGGAAAGCACCATCGCGTTCCGGCCGGGCCTGGCGATCCGCTGCTCACCGCCGTAGTACTTGGAGGCGGCGTTGGAGAGCGAGGACGAGGACTGCGCGGGCACCGCCTTGAAGAAGGGCTCGATCCACTTGGAGAGGCCGGCATCGCTGGCGCCGTCAGCGACCACGGCAATGTTGCCCTTGGTGAAGGCAGCCTCAGCGAAAGCAGCCACCGAGTTCTCGTTCAGGTAGGAAGAGATGGGGGTGCTAGGAGTCGGGTAGAGAGGGGCACCGAGGCCGGTATGGAAGGCAACTGAGTGGGCAGCATCGAGGGCGATGGCGGCCGCGTCGAGCTTGGCCTGCTTCTGGTGGATGACGTTGACGACCTCCTCGTGGTACTCGTGAGCTATTCACAATGGTGAGCACAAGCCATTGTCTATGCGACACGACGCGAGGGGCCCTGTGACGCACTAGTATACCGTGTCTGCGAGAGCACCTCTGCGAGGAGCTCGGTGAAGTAGGGGAGGTCGTCGCGGAGGAAGTTGGCCTGGAGAACAAGGGCTTCCCGGGTGTGATACGCTTTCAATTGGCCGCCGAGCAGCTCAACCTCGCGGGTGATGCGAAGGGCGGAGCGTTTTTGGGTGTTCTGTCGACGAAATGTAAATTAGCTCATCTCCGTTGTCGATACGCCAACGCGGCCTTCCTCGGCCAGCGCCGCAGAAAAAAACCAGGAAAGACCTGCCTTGAAGGCAAACTCCTCCAATCCGACCGTCAGGCCTGGGAGAGGCTCGTAGCGGGTGCCGGCCTTGGCGACGACGGCGAGGCGGGTGGTCGGGCCATTGTCGTCGCGGGAGGCAACCTTGATGCCGGCGATGGTGGTCGGCTCGTAAGATGGCTTGGGCGAAGCAGCAGCCGCAAATCCGCGCTGCGCAAGCTTCGCAGCTCCATGGCGGCGGAGAGCCAGCTGGCTGCCCCTCGACAGAGCCGGTCTGCAAATCATGGTTTGGAGGGGGGAGGGCCGTTTGTCGTCAATTGACAATTCTGAAGGTGCAGCACACTGCGTGAGGGAGCTCTTGTCGACCTCAGCAACGGTTCCGAAAATTCCCTGGGAGGTTCCCGGTATGACGGAAAAATTGGCTGTGCCGAGCCGTGCTTCCGGCTCAGTCGAACAAACTGGTGCACTGGCCCGAACTAACAATGCCAGTCACCCAGCAGAGCGTCAGCATTGAACCGCAAGCAGCGATTGGCCAGCCTCCTTTTGGACATGCCCCGCGCCCGCCGCCCAAATTTGCCTTTTTGGATGGTGACTCGATAGTGGCCAGCCTGCCATCAAAAATTATTGAGCTCGTTCTCCAGTCCCCCACCACGCAATTCATTTCCTTCGGGCGCTGCACCTTACATCCGTCGGGAACCTTCAATGAGTCTCCGGTAGCAACCGTGACAGCTCTAGAGATAGTGAGAGGATCTCTAGACGCTAACACTCAAAACTCAACAACGGTTCCCGCGCCGCCGTCATGTTGGTGGTGAGTCGGCCTTTCGCGTCGCCGGTCGCATACTGCATGTCGCGGGCGCACGACCAACCAAATTATGCCGGCTCGATATACTGACTTGAAGGACAGACAAAACCCGCTGCAGAGCTTTGCGCTCTGCTCGTTGATGAACTCCATGGCGAGCTCCCTTCCGTATGTATTTGCTGACGTGCGATGGCTTTGTGAAATCTTGCGCTCGTGTGCCCGACACTAACCGAACCGCTTACCCCCAGAGAATCTTTGCGATGCTCCTAAGCAAAGGCCGCTCGACCGTTCCCCAGCTTTCTCAGTATACATCTATGACGCCGCGCCAGGTTCGCCATGGTCTTGCTGTGCTCCAGCAACACAATCTGCTCTTCTACCATGTTGACCCCGGCGCTGAGTTCGCATACTACGAGGCGAATCCCGACCATGCCTACAACCTAATCCGCAGTGGCAAGATTCTTGAAATGATCGACACCACTTTCGGAGCCCCGGCCAAGGACGTCATGCAGAGCCTTCTCCTCTCGGGCCAGACAAGGATATCGGATCTGGTCGCCGCGTACCAGGATAAGATTGAGCAAGCAAATAAGTCAGCGGCTGGTGTTGGAGATGAAGACGAGGCCGCGGCCGAGCCGAACGGTCTACATGGGGATTCTCAGTCGTCCAAGAAGACCGGACCGTTAGTCAAGAGCATCGCCCATCTCAATAGCATCATCTGTCGGCTGGTGGAGGCCGAGCTAATCGACGTCGTCCATGCCAAGTCCTTCGAGAGCCCGGAAGATGTTCTCAAGAGCGTCGAAAAGGAGGTCATGGACAAATACTTTCCCAATGGAGTGAAGGGAAACAAAGCCAAAGCGGAGCTACAGGAGAGGATCGCTGAAGGTCTGCGCAAAGTTCGCGGCGAGTCCAAGTCGCTCAAGCGCAAGCTGGAGCAGAACGGCACGGCAGCGAAAAGGCGGAAGCTCATGTCTGGTATTGGCGCGGTGAACGGTGTCCAAGATGAGGATATGGACCCTGCGCTTGATGTGGGTGGCATTGAACCCTGGGTAGCAGGGTTTGGGATCGCGATACTGACTGTTTGCAGCCGAGACAAGTTATCCGGATAAACTACGAGAAGTGCCTCGTCGATCTGCGCAACCGACGGCTGGTCCAATACGCAAGCGACATGATTGGCGAAACCACGGCATATGTTTACGGCATTTTGCTAAAGCTGCTCACTAAAGACGTGCCGCGTTGCCGCTTAGATCCTGTGCTGGATTCCGAGGACGACAATGACGAGGGCGAGAAGGGCCCGGGGTCCGTCACGACCGAGCAGATTCTCGACAATTTGAAGACGTCTGTCGACCTTTCTCTGGGGATAGGGAAGGCAGAGAGAGGGCACATTTCCTCAACCGCAGCTGAGAAGATCGAGCGGTACCCGCCACAAAAGAAGGTTTTGATTGAGGAGGCCGAAGTAGACGGTGAAGCCAGCGCGGACGAGGACGAAGGCGACGACGAGTCCAGCGAGGAGTCGGATTACGACTTGGATTACAAAGCGCCGACGACCAACGGCACCAACGGTGTGAACGGGACGAACGGCACCAGGGTCAAGTTTGAGGATGCCACAGCAACCAAGGAGCGCCGAATGGACCGGCCTACTCAGCTCCGGCAGCACCTCCTCATCCTTGCGGAGAGCACGCAGCGCTTTGTGCGACACTGCGGTCCGGACGAATGGACGGTCGACTTCGACCCCGTCATGAACTCGTTGCGCGAGGCGGAACTTGACTCTGTGATTGAGCGTACATGCGGCCGGCAGGGCCTCCGACTGGTGCGCATCTTGCGTGCAAAGGGGAAGCTCGACGAAAAAGCGCTCCCCAACGTGGCGCTCATGCGCAAGCCAGAGCTGCAGCAGAAGATGCTCGAGATGCAGACTGCCGGCTTCGTCTCGGTGCAGGAAGTCCCCCGCGACGTGAAGGCCGACGTCAAGAAGTCCTTCTTCCTCTGGTACTGCGACGTCGACCGCTCCCTCAAACGGCTACTAGATACGAGCTACAGGACGATGGTACACTGCCTTCAAGTTCTGGAGGCGTTGCGTCAGAAGGAACGGGACGTGCTGGAGACGACCAAGCGAACCGACGTCCGGGGCCGCGAGAAGGACATCATGCGGAAGTCATACTATGAGCGGTACTCGCGGTTCCTGGACTGCGAGCGGAAGCTCTTCGCGCAGGTTATGCGTATCGACGACCTTGTCTCGGTGCTCAGAGATTTCTAAAAAGGTCAACCCGTGTATCCGGGCGAGAATTTCTGTCTCTATTGGTCTTGATCTCGGTGGTTCATAAACACAAAACACATTGCATTTGCGGCGTGATCTGGTTGGAGCGGACAAAATATTGGGACCGGAACCTGGGTTGTTTTGACGGCATTTATCTGGCTGGCGTTTCTCGGCGGCTTCATTTTTGCATTTCTCATGGGTTGTCTCAAGGTGCCTTTTGGATTTGCAAAGATACAATGTTGACTGCTTCCTGGTGTTGATTTGGAAGGCGATACTGCAGTCCCGAGGCCATTCATTCAACTATCACCGCTAGCATTCTCCATTAGGTCCGCTACAAAGTGTCCATCGGCACAACGTAGTGTATATTGTATGTAATCCGTACATAGGTCGGCTGTGTACACAGCAAACGCGGCATGGTATGCATTGAGTTACGAGAGAACCGAGACCTCCGTAGTGTATGCACGGATTACAGATTACTGTATGCACCTACCGGATACAGTTCCGGATCTCGGCTACACGATAAGCGATAAGCACCAAGGACCTGCAGCTTTGGTCAGGGGTGGTTAGTTAGTGGTCGCGCGGCCCGCGTCTGGCCCCCGCTGTCGGAGCTAGGAAAGCGGACTCGAATATTTTTTTTTTTTTGAGGGATCGGGCGGTGACTGACCGAGAATAAGTCGGAGCAGCTGCTCTTCCCGACTTGTCGAGTAAACATCCCACCCACAAAGAGCCTTTCGTTAATTTGCGCTCGCCGGTCCCGACGCTTTCCCGTGTGTCAATTTGAGCCTGTGTTTTTGTTTCGTTGTTTTCTCATCAACCCACAAATCAATAACCGACAAAATGTCCCCTCCGATGGCTGGCGCGAAGGAGAAGGAGTCGAACCTGGCGAGGTTGTTGGGGTCCGGTATGTCGCATTGGGTTTTGTCTTGTGTTAGAGACCTCAATGGGATAAATGTTGACCGTTGCTGCTTGTTCTAGGCTCCGCCGGTATTGCCGAACTGGCGATCTTCCATCCCGTGCGTTCAACCCATTACGGCCGCGATGCCGGATTCCAGGGGGGACTTGTAGCGTCCGGTTGAAATGGCGGCCTGGGCTGACGTGGCGTGGTGGTGGACAGGTCGATACGATCGCGAAGCGTCTCATGAGCAACGAGGGAAAGGTGCGCAACACTTCGTCCCAATGGAGGAACTCCGTTAATGTGTTCAAGAAAAAAGAATTGGGACTGACTCGGCGACCCGCGGAAATTAGGTCAGCTCCCTGTCGCAGCTCAACACCGTCATCTTCAAGGACAAGGCTAGCGCGCCATTGGGAAGGAAGTTTGTCTCGCTTTTCCCCGGCCTCGGGTACGCCGCCGGCTACAAGGTGCTGCAGCGGGTGTACAAGTACGGCGGGCAGCCCGTGGCGCGCGACTTCCTCAGCAAACACTACGGCAAGGACTTTGAGAACGCCTTCGGCAAGAAGACCGGCAAGGCGATCATGCACTCGACTGCGGGAAGGTGAGATCCAGTTTTGGCTGGTTGGGGGAACGAAGAGGGGGGGCTTGGGCTGACAGAAGGCGATTCGCAGTCTTATCGGCATCGGCGAGATCATCCTGTTGCCGCTCGACGTGCTCAAGATCAAGCGCCAGACCAATCCCGAGGCGTTCCGTGGCCGCGGCATCTTCAAGATCATCAAGGATGAAGGATTCGGCTTGTACAGGGGCTGGGGCTGGACGGCGGCGCGGAATGCCCCTGGTTCTTTTGCGGTATGTGTTACACGCGTTTGCTCGCCCTCCCCGAGCGGCTCTTGACGTTCATATGCTGACCCGACCAAGCTGTTCGGCGGTTCGGCCTTCGCCAAGGAGTTCCTCTTCAAGCTGCAAGACTACAACAAGGCGACGTGGTTCCAGAACTTTGTGGCGTCCATTGCGGGCGCGTCCGCCTCGCTGGTCGTGTCGGCGCCGCTCGACGTCATCAAGACGCGCATCCAGAACCGCAATTTCGAGAACCCCGAGAGTGGCTTCCGCATCCTGAGCAACATGGCCAGGAAGGAGGGCCCCACCGCCTTCTTCAAGGGCCTTGTTCCCAAGGTGAGTCGCCCGCAATACTCGGAACTGATGGCAGAGCGGTGATGATTGACAAACGTACTCGCAGCTCCTCATGACCGGCCCGAAGCTCGTCTTCTCCTTCTGGCTGGCGCAGACACTCATTCCCGCCTTCGACACGGCTTTCAGGAAGTGAGCGACAACGGGCTATGACAGCCGTCCATGGAACGGTTCGTTGTGTTTTGAGAAAGGAGGGCGCGTTGACAGCTGGCCCTGATGTATAATACATGGCAACAGTGTATGGTCGGAACGGAGTCTTTGTTTTCGGCGTTGTGGGGAGGAGCAAACGACAACTCTCGATGCGAGAGAGTGACGGCCGGCGGGTGGGATGGATACACTCTCGTCTAATTGCTGTTCGGTACGCCATACGGCTTGGCAAGCGGTGCGTTGCCTTCTGATTAGCGAGCGAGGGGTTTCGTCAGTCGCTCTTGTTTAATGAGCGCGCTAGACCACTTTGTAGTAGATTATCATTTGTCCCTTCTCCGTCCACCTGGGCTCGCTGCTCAGAGGTGTTCTGCTGCTGCCCCCCCCCCCTCCCTTTCATATATCTTTTTTTGGGTTTTTTTTAGTGGGTAGGGTATTTTTTTTTTTAAGACTTAAAAAAAAAACCCCCCCCCGGGGGGGGGGGGGGGAAGAGAAGGGGCAACGAGATCATTGGCAGCCGGCTGCTTTGAAACATGTCTACGGATTAGGCGGCGAAGAGCAAGGCCTAGAGGACTCTCTCTGGAGCGGATTTGAGCTCAGCTTGCCATACCTGTCTCGTCCATCAACTTAACGGGATCACACAGACTATAGCCTCCAGAGTGATCACGAGTGCATGCAGCACTTTACAGGCGTGATCTTTACGCTTAATGATTCCTTGGTGGCGGCTCTGTCTCACCATAATCGATCAGACACAACCTCCGAGAGATATTACCCAGGCTGACGCGCCCGCAACTCACTCCTGAACACCATCTAAAAAGACGCTACCATTGTCTATGGTTCCCAGCAAAACAAAAAGAAGGTAAGAGAGGGGGAAAAAAGGAGAAAGAGAAACGGGAAGTGGAGGGAAAGGGAGAGGAAGAAGGGGGGAACCACTTTGCTAACGCCAGTATCTCGACTGGTGATAGGCGCCCGCCCCGTCCACTTCCACCTCGAGCCTCCCACCCCAATGGAAGTGCGGCGGACCCCACCTGACCTGCTCTCCCCTCGCTTCCGCCTCTTTCTTGGCAGCCTCGTACGCCTGGCGGGTCCGCGCTCGGTACTCCTTGATGGCCTTCACCACATCCCTCATGCCCCTCAGCTGCTGCCGCGTGGGTACGGCGGGCCCCGACGCTCCGGCGGCGGCGGCGGCCGCCGCCGCCGTGGTCGCGGAGACGGAAGGGGAGGGTGGGGGACAGAGGATGCTTGCCCACGCTGGCCCGAACAGCAGCTCCCCCGGGGGCACGCCGGCTCTCACGTGGCACGGCGTCGCGGGGACCGGGTCGCAGCGCAGCTGGGGATGGGCGCGGAGGAGGCGGGCGTACTCGCGCACGGCGGGCGGCGCGCTGCCATCATCGCGGTCGCCGGAGCCCTCCTCTCCACTCTCACCCCCGGCCCCCTCCTCCTCCTGGCGGTCGGAGGAGTAGCCGGCCCAGACGAGGGCGGAGAGCGGGGCTGCGCCCTTATGCCAGGTCCAGGAGTGTGGGATGCGGACGTGATTCAGTTGGCGTTTCGGCCATTCTGGGCTGTCATGATGATAATGGTCCGGATGTCTGGGGAAGACGGATGTTTCGTCCGGGCATACCGTGGCAGGAGCGACGGGGGCGGGAGCGTGGACGGAGGAAGCGGGGTGAGGTGGGTGTGATCTGGCCGACTGGGATATGCGGGTTGGTTCTGATTCTGAGCCTCGTGGATTCGGCTCTGGCTCGGGATCATTCGGCGGCGTTGCCCGTGACGCCGCCTTGTCGGTCGACAGCACGGATGACCAGCCCGAGTCGCCAAAGAAGCTGAACTCTTTGGTGGCGTCCTCCATGACTGCCGCGGCGTCAAAGCCGAGCTCGAGGCCGAAATTGTCGCGGGGCAGGTCCTCCAGAGGGTCAGGATCGAACTCGAGGCGGATGTGCCGCAGCCCGAGCAGCGTCACCGGGCCGTGCCGGCTGGCCGATTTGGTGTCCTGGATGGCCCGCTCCTGTATCGAGGCGAGCTTGAGGAAAGCAATTAGCTTGTCAATGAGCGGCCCCGTGGAGTACCTAGGAATGCGCGTCAGGACGAGCGACTGCAGCCGGGGGTTCATGTCGGGCACAAATGCCTCGGGGTATGCGAGTTCGGCCCGCGGGAGCAGCTGCGTCTCGGCCACCCACATGTTCGCCATGGGCGACAGGCGGTCGAGGGACAGAGTCAGCAGTTGCGTGACCACCGAGTGGTGGATGCGCAGGACCTGCAGGTTGGCCGAGAATACGGGACGGAACAGGTGGGCGCAGCCGAGGGCGCCCGACAGTCTCGCCTTGGACAGCCAGGAGGGCGGAGCGGCGTCGGGGAGCTTAAACGAGACGGAGTCACACTCGAGGCGCTGCAGCTGTCCCGGAGAGGAGCGGATCGTCCTGGAGAGGCCTTCGGCTGAGACGTTGTTGCTGCTCAGGTACAGGTGGGTGATGCCATGGGGTGCTCGGCAAACGTCTGCTATCTGCACGGATTCCAGTGGAGGGCTATGAGAGCCGACGCCACCAGAGAGCATGGCCTTGACGGCGTCTGCCGAGTCGGGCAAGATCTTGACCCGGCCGTCTAAGCGGGGGGCAATGGTCGGATGAGGTCCAGCCTCGTCGTGGGCAATGTAGCACGGGGGATCGGCAATATGTCTGTGAGGGTGGCTAAAGTCGGCGCTCCATTCCGACTCGGTAACGGTGCAGAATGTGCCAAACGAGGGGCTGCTTGTTAAAAGCGATGCGATGCGGCCCTCGACAGAGTAGTGGTCTGTTCTTGAGGTCTGTGAAGGGAAGGAAAACTGGTTCAGGGCATCGAGGGCGTCATCGGTGAGCTTGTTTCGGCTCAGGTCAAGGCTCCACAGCTGCTCCCCAAAAGTCTTGAAGAGAAGGGTGGCTGTCGCGTCATCCATCTCGCGTCCCCGCAACTTGAGGATACGCAAGCCGGGCAGGTTGGCTGGGCTCAGAGTCCGCTGGGCAAGCGGGTGCCTCAAAGAGCCCGGCATATCGGACACGTCCAGATATACGAGGCTCTTGAGGTACGGGCTTGCGAAGAAAGAAGGAGGCAGCGCGACCTGGCACCGGGCAGTACTCAAAAGCAACGGCGGCTCAAACGGCGGCTGAAACGGCGGCGGCTGGTCAGGGGTCAGCGGGCTCCCCGGGGGCTCGTGCGCCAGGTTGGGATATCCGTCGAGCAAGATGCACCTCAAGCGGGGAAAGCTGGAGGCAATAGAGAGGAGCAGGGAGGAGAGGGGAACGGCGCCGCCAATGCCAGCGTGGGCAAAGACGGCGTAGTCGTAAGACTGGGAGACCCATCGCGTGTCAAAGGAACGGACAAGATTGCCCGGCGTGGTCGCCCGAACGCGCGTTTTGACATGGCGCATGAACCGAATCAGGCACCCAGGATCTGGAAAGCGGTCAGAGAATGCACATGCACACGAGGGGGACAAGTGGTTTGGGATGGGATTCGGGAGGACTAGCCGCAATGTGGATTTAGGGAACGCATGACGGCGAGGGGATCATTCCAGAGACGTGGGGCGAACTGGCGGTAGAAATGCCGCGAGACGAGGCATAGACTCGCGTAATCGTTGATTCGGACGTACGGCGCAACGAGTGCAAGCCAGTCTGGCCGTGTCGTGGCCGCTCGGTAGGACGGGAGGTCGACCACGGCATCTGCAGTGCGTCGGGTGTGCTCCATCACGCCTAGGCACACAGGGGCAGTTGTTCATGCGACCGTTTTTCTTCTTTTCTTCTTTTCTTATTTTCTCTTCTTTTTTTCCTTTCCTATGTTTAGAGTACGACTTGCTACATCAGTCCGAAGGCTGCTGTTGTTGCCGCGCTGCTGAGCTATTGAGCGGCTAGGTTCCGGCTCAGAAGTGCGTCTAGTTTGGCGAGCGAACCGGGCGAACTCCATCGCTGACCCGACGCACGATGCGACCCCTCAAGGCGCAGGCATCAGCTCAGGCGTGGTCGTATTCAGAACGATTGCCGCTTCGCTGAGGCACTTGAGGGGGCAGCGTATGTTGCTGGGAGGACCTTGGAAGTATCCGCTTCTGGAAGTGGAAGATTGGAGAGAGTGGAGTGAGGGGTGCTGTGGTTAGAGGGAAGCGTGTCGATCCCCAGCCTTGGCGGCCCTGGAGTCGAACCCAGCCAAGGCTGACTCGTGGCCCCCCATACCCGCCCCGCTTTTCTTCGGCCCAGCTAACGAACCACCAGGCAGGTTATATGACGAATCCCGATCCCCTTACCACTGAAAGGGACTTTCAGACTGAAGGTTTACTTAGGTAGAGTAAGACTTGGTAAAGCTAAAGGGTTTATAACAAATACTTAGGCAAGTATTTATATAGTTATTACCAAATAACTATTTATATTACTTACTAGAGAACTCTAGAGTCCTCTAGAACAAGTAACTATCCGTCTAATATACTTGTCTAGTTTCCTTATTCCTAAGTGTCCTTCTTAGGTTCTAATCGTATAATCATTACTATGATCCTTTGATTATTATCTATATATTTGCCTTGATTAGAGTATAATTACTATAATCACTTCCTAATTAATCCTTAGATCTTATAATTCCTAATTAGTTCTATATACCTTATTAAGTTACCTTATATAGCTAAATTATAATATAATGCCCCTCCTCTAAGTCTTTTATCTTCGAAAGACTTAGGTCTATTTTAAATAATACTAATACCCTTTACTTATATATAGTTATATTCCCTAGTCCTTTTCCTCTTTTCCTTTTATAATATTATTAAGATAACTAATTATATAAGAAAGAAGTTAAGGTCTAAACCTATTATATTAACTCTTTATATTAATTATCTCCTAGCTATAATTCTTTCCTTAGATTATCTTTTAACGATATATCTTTATATACTATATAAGTCTAAAGGCCTTAATTTATATAAGGTTTCAAAAACTAATTCTTCTTAATATATAGAGTATATTTATAATAAATATTCGAATTATAATATTCTTAGTGTTTCTCCCATTTAGCTTTGGTCTATCATTATTATAGGCCTAGGCTCTACCCAGGCTAATCAATAACAGGCTATACCCGGTTTTAGACCAGACCTATATACGTTCGTAGGGCGTTTATAGGGTATACGCTTAGGACCTGGTTAGGCTCCAACCTAACGCCTAACCAGGCCCTAACCAGAGCATATATATACCCCCTATATTAGGAAAAGGAACCTCCTTTCGATACCTATACTTACTTTCTCCTCTTTCTCTCTTTAAGGTAATTAAATAGAACATTATACACTTATCTATAGTTACTATAAAGCTAGTATATTATATTTTAACTACCTTCTATTTAATAGTAACCTTCCTAAGTAAATAACTAGTAACTTCGTTATAGTAGAATCTAGGATATATATACCCTCGAGCTTAGTAGAGTTATAGGAACTTATCTACTCCCTCTAAATAGCAGTAGTATAGTAGAACATTATAATCGACTCCCTCTAGGTATCCTAGACTTAACCTATACTAACCCCTAACTTAGTTAGGATGTCCCTAGAGAGATAGTAGCCTTAAAGGAAGTACCTCCTAACTAGAGAACCTTTTAATAGTAAGAAGGAACTTTTTATAGCTTAGAAGAGTATAATAGAATATATCCTTATAGCGGATAGAGACTTTATCGGTTCTAACTATAACTAGTAGGTTTTTATCTAGGGAAACCTAATACGTTAGGTTTAGACCTAGGTCGTAGTATATTATAAATCTATAGGCCTAAAGATTAGATATAACCTAGCTTAGTTTCTCTAATACCTTAAGAGTGTTTTTTTTTAACTTTATAAGAAGATAATAACCTTATTAGAGCTCGAGTTCTTATAATAGAGAGATAATAAGCTATTCTCTACCTTTATTATCTAATTTAAGGTAAAACTCTTAAAGGTAGGTAATCTCCTTTAGAATAATAAGATATATCTAATTAAACTATAATAATACCTTTCTCTAAGACTTAAGTATATAGCTATTAGATAGAGAATTCCCTAGGATAATTATATAATAGTAATAGAGAGATACTATAAAATTATAATAGACCTTAAGGCTCTTTACCTAGGTAATAGATATTAATAGATATAAAGATAATAAGTAATATCTAAGATATAGAGAGAAAAGGATATAGATAGGGATATACTAATAACTAATATTAACTTAATACAAACTAACCTATAGAAGAAAGGTCCTAGTAAAGACTAACTAAAGGGATATAGAAGAGACGCCCTAAAGGTAAAATAGGTTAGCTAGGATATATATATAGTATAATAGGTAGTTAGAGTATATATCCAATATAGATAGAAGGGTTAGTTTATTACTAAGTATAAATATACCTTTACTAGAAGACTAATATAATAGAATTAGCTAAGGGCTAATATTTATACCTTAGAGGCTAAGGAAGAAAGAGAGGATAGCGACTAGTCTAATAAGGAAGATAGGGAATAGGGAAAAGAATAGCCCTTAAGTAAAGCCTTATAAGGGGGTTAGAAGATTATAACTACTAAGAAAACGAGTTTATAGAGATTAATAGGAGAATAGATAGACCTCCTTTCCTTATTCTAATCTTCCTTAACTCTATTAGCTTTATAAATACTTAAGTAGATAGTAGATATTCTAATTATAATATTATTAGTAAAAGGATATATTAGAAGCTTAGACTTAAGTAAATTAGTTTACTAACCCCTTATACTCTTAGTACTATAATAGGAGTATACCCTAACTAGAAAATTACTTAAATAGTCTATATTATAATAGATATTAATAGATAGGAGAGTTAGGCTATATTCTATATAATCCCTAGACTAGTATAGGATATTATATTAGGCCTTTTATGGATAGAATATTAGAAGGTTAAACTAGATATTAATATTAGTATCCTAGAGATTAGGGTATAGCTAGGACTATTTATTAGGGAGGTCTCTTTATAGTTTAGAAAGATAGGAATCTCCTAAATTATAGGTATAGTTTTTATAGGCCTAGTTTAGAGAGTATAGAAAAGGAAGACTTCTAATACCTTCCTAGTTATAAGTATTTAGGAAATAATAACTATCTTAAAATCAAGGTATAAACTTGATAGAGGTATAATAGAAAAGGGGAGTAGCTACTTAGAACTAGAGGTAACCTTACTAGAAGAACTTTATAACTTTACTAACCTCTTTAATAAGGAGAAGGCTAGTAGATTACCCCTATACTATAGTATTACTAACTACTATATTAAGCTAAAAGAAGGCCTTAATAGGAAGATCCCTAAACTCTCTTAGGGACCCCTCTATAATATACTATAAGACTATCTATTAGAGGTCTAGAAATAGGTTATTAATCTACTAGATAAGGGATAGATTCGAGTAAGCTCCTCTTTAGCCACTACTCCTATCCTCTTAGTAAAGAAGGTAGATAAGGGATAGAGATTCTATATAGACTACTAAGCCCTAAATAAGATTATAAAGTAGGACTAGTACCAACTTCTATTAATTAAGGAGACTCTCTACTCCTTAGCTAGGGCTTAGTAATTTACAAAGCTAGATATTAAGGTAGCCTTTTACCATATCTAGATTATAGAAGGAGATAAGCATTTAATAGTAAAGGGAACACCCGGGCCTATATTACATCTTTGCGAATACCCTACCAAAACACACGAAACTACCATCGCTAGAAAGCTCGCGAGAAACGCTATCTAACGGTACCACTCTCAACCACGCGCGAGCCGTTGCGGCTATACGACAGGCATCACGAGCACAAAAGCCGAACCTGACCGCAACCCGACCATACCTTACACGACCGTCAAAATTTTCATCGTACAGACCACCTAGCGCCCTTATATACGACGTCGACTTAAGGCCTAACGCCGAGCCACTAAGTGGGGAGGCCTATAGCTTTGAGCTAATCAAAGGGGGGCCTATTATAGGCCTGCCCTACCCTAGATATCGAGGAGCTAAGGGGTCTAGTCACGTAACTAGTCGACCTTGTACTAAGCCCTAAACGGGGCAAGGTATAGGACCTTGCCGATAGGCTCTTACTAGGCCTTATGACTACCATTATAGGCCTGGTTCTAAACGTATAGGAAATTGTAGCTAAGGAAGTTAGAAAGGGGCTTAAAGAAGCCCTTAAGGCTACCCCCTGCCCTACCTAGGCATAGGTAGCTATAGGGCTATAATGGGGGGTGATAGGCCCCTAAGGAGGCCTACTATTGGCTAAGGTAGTGCCGTTATGGGCCTTATAGGAGGTTATAATATGGAATGTAAGCCTATAGGAGGACCTTAAAGCCCGAACCCTGGCTAAGATAGTCTAAGTAGTTAATAGAGCTTCTGACTACTAGGGAGCTATCGTGGCTAGGAAGCTCCTAAGTAGGGATATAGTAGTAGTCTTTAAGGATAAGGCTACTAAGGATTAGTATTTGGCTAATAAGCGATAGGTGGCTATAGCCTTCGAAGAGGAGGTTAAGGAGGTCGGTAGGGCCTATATAATCCTAGCCAAAGGAATTCGGAAGGAAGAGCTATAGGGGGTTAATAAATAAGACTTTAAGGGGGCTATAGGCCTATACTTGATCGAAACGATTAAATTCCGGCTACTAAAGAGCCTATAAAGAAAGTAGGCTACGGTGCTCCTAGGCTTATAGGACCTCGAAGAGGCCTAGAAGGCCTATAACGAGGGCGTAATCTAGGATACCTAGGTACTAGATTACGAACCCTACTAGGATACTCTAGAGCTAAGGTAGTATTATAGGTATTAGAGCTTTGGCTATACCTAATGGTACTATTAGTAGCCGGCCTATTATAGCTATTATAGCGTAAAGGCCTATAGGGAGGGAGGGAAGACTAGGGAGGCCTAGTGCCCTACCTACTCTAACCAACTCCCTTATAGATATATAGCCTGTAGTAGCCCCTATATAGCCTAGTATAGGGGCTACCTAAAGAAAGTTAAAGCCTAGGAGAGGGCTAGGGAGGCCTACTAGTATAGACCCTAGACCTTCTAACTACTAGAGTAACTATATTAGAAGGTAACCTTCGAGTTTAGTAGCTAACTAGAAGATGACGACCACTACTAAACTAGGGCTAAATGCCCCTATAGAAGGCCTACTCTAGCCTAGTAGGCGGCTAGAAACGCCTTATCCGATGCCCGACAGACCTGTATCTCCTTACTATAGCCTAGAGCCCCCTCTTAGAGGGCAATAGCTATTAAGCCTACTACTACCGTACCCCTATCCTCTACTCTAGCTACCTTAAATGCAAATTAAGATCCTCTAGTAGAACACCTAAGGTAATAAATAGGCCCTTAAGGTCCTATTAGAGGAGGCTAAATATAACCTACTAGCTATCTAGGAACTATAGATTAACTAGTTTATAAGGTTAATATACTGCCCCTAGGCCTCGAAATACTACCTAGTTTATAAGCCTAAAGGCAAGGTAGCTATTCTAGTAGCTAAACGGTTCCTAGTTAGCTAATAGGACTACTTAGCAAAGGAGAACCGGTATAGGGTAACCTTTCTAACCCTAGGAGAGAAGGGGTTTAAACTCTAATTAGTCTATAATAGTAAGGGTAAACAGGCCCTCTTATAGGACCTACTAGCCCTACCTAGGCTAACCTACCCCCTAGTTCTTATAGGTAACTTCAACCTTTACTACCTAGTCTAGGACCTATTTAATAGGCTTAGCCTAAAGGCTAGGGACCTCCTTAGCCTTATAGACTAATAGGACCTCGACCTATAAATGCTATATAGCTAGGTTACTAGGGCCCTCTAAGGGGACTAATATAGCTAGCCTTCTACGATAGACCTATTCTAGGCCTCGGCTAGGCTAGAAACGACCTATAGGGATATTATGGAACATAGGAAATCCGACTACTACCTATAGGCCCTAAACGTCTCCCTCTAGGGGACTAACAGGCCTATACTAGCTAGTAAAGGGTAGGACTAGAAGAGCCTAGATAAGGAAGTTACGCGGGCCGAGGCAGCCTACCTCCTACTCTAGCTTGGTAGGTAGGCATCGGCCCCGGCTAGGCCTATCTTCTAAGGCCCGGAGGAGCTTCTACAGGCCTTTGATAGGCTTATAGAGGCCCTTAAGGAGATAGTTATAGTCTTGGCTCTAGCAAAGAAGGCTAATATAGGTAGTAAACGAGCTTAATAGTAGATAAAGGAGGTTTGGGAGGCCTAGAAGAGGGCTAAGGAGGTAGAGAGGGCCTATAGGGGCACCCTAAACCCCTATATATAGGAGGCACTTTGGTAGGCCCTATAGGACTAGGCTAAGACTATTATAGCTATAAAGACTAAGAGCTAGAGAGCTACGCTACGGGAGGTAACTAACTAGCCGGACCTGCTATAGAGGCTAGAGCGGTAGGCAAGGCTATAAAGCTACCTACCGGTCGACCCTCCGAAGCTCCTAGCCTTCGAAGGAAGGCTTATAACCTACTAATAGAAGGCTAGGGCACTAGCCGACAAGTTCTTCCTAAACCTAGAAGTAGACCTATTAGATATTAATAACCTAGATCTAAACGACTACTAGGAGCCGAAGTTCGAAATAAACTAGGAGGTTATAATAGGCGATATTAGGGTAGTACTAGCTAGAGCAGCCCTATAGAAGGCCTTAGGGGAGGACCTCCTCCCTATAGGCCTCCTAAAGGCCTATAGGTAGCCGCTCTACTAGATACTAGCTATATTAGCCTTAGAGAGCTTATAGCTTAGCTATTTCCTAGCCTAGTTTAAAAGGGCTAAGATAGTAGTCCTTTGTAAGCCTGGTAAACCCCTATAGGCCTACTTTACTCTAGGTAGCTATAGGCCTATAGCGCTCCTATTAACGGTAGGTAAGGTACTAGAGGCTATAGTAGCCTAGAAGGTAATAGCCATTACAAAGGCCTATAGGCTTCTCCTAGCTAAGTAGATAGGTAACCGGGAACATAGGTCTACCGAACTAGCCATTCGGCTTATTATAGCCTAGGTTTAGGAGGCTTAGAGGCACAAGGTAGCTACTTCCCTCCTATAGCTCGATATCTTAGGGGCTTTTAACATTATTAATTATACCTAACTACTAGCTAATCTACGGAGCTAGGGCTTCCTAAAGTAGTTAGTAGTCTAGGTCAGGGAGTAGCTATAGGATAGGGTAGCTATCCTTTACTTTAATAGCTAGAAAATAGAAGATATAGTAGTAAAGGCCGGGGTCCTCTAGGGGTCACCCCTCTCCCCTATACTATTTATCTTCTATATAGCCTCCCTCTACCAGGCCATTTACTAGGCTAGCCCTATGGTCAGTTTGGTAGGCTTTGCTAATGATACTAATCTTCTAGCCTTCGGGAGGGCCGAGGAGGCCTATAATAGCTAGCTATAGAGGGCTTAGGAGGCCTACCTATAGTAGGCAAAGACCTAGGGTATAGCCTTTGCCCTAGAAAAGTATAAACTTATCTACTTTAACAGGGGCCAGAAATAGTAGTCACGACCGCTAGAGCTCCTACGGCCTAGAGGGGGTACTACTACTATAGCCCCTTTGAAGTTAGCTAGATTCCTAGGGGTCTAGCTAGATTAGAGGCTATAGTAGGGCCCCTATTACATAAAGGTAGCTAAGAAGCTAGAAACCTAGGAGTTTACCCTAACTAGGCTTATTATAAGGACCTAGGGCCCTAGCCTACTATAGGCCCGCGAGGTCTATACCAAGTATATCTATAGTGCCCTAGCTTACAAGGCCCTAAACTTCTATAAGCCTACCAAGCTAGGGGGTAAGCTAGAAGGCCCTACTAGGGAACTATCAAAGGCCCAATATAAGGCCCTTCGAGTAATTACTAGGGCCTATAAGGCTACCCCTATCTAGTACCTCGAGATAGAAGCCTAGGTACTACCCCTTAACCTCTATCTTAACAAGAGGCTAGCTAACTTCAAAGCTAAACTCGACCAGCCGCTCTTATAGACCGGGGCAGGTCTAGGGGCCTCCTAGGTCCCTATAAGGGCTATTATCTAACAAGCCTATAATAGGCTTAGCTAGAGGTTCCAGAAGAAAAGGGCTAGGGCAAGGGGCTAGGAGCCGAAGCCTATAGCCCTAGAGGTAGCAAGGTTAACAGTCCGGTAGCAGGTATAGGAGGGCTATAGAGGGGGTCAACCCCCCCTATAGACTATATAAGGAAGACTATAGGCTATAGAACTAGCCGTAGTAGCTAGCTAGAGCAACTGTTAGAGGGCCGACCAAGCCGGTAGGAGGATATAGCATGTGTCTAATAAGGACCCCCTATATCTGGTTTTTACGGGGGAAGGCCTATAAAGGTACTAGGGCCTAACGAAGGCCTAGAGCTCCCTACTAGTATAGGCCTATATAGGGGCTATTAGCCTCTGCGACTTCCTTTTTAGGGTTCAAGTCCTAGGGGTTAGTACCCCTTACTATACCTATAGCCAAGGGAGGGAGACTGTAGAGCACCTAGTTATTTAGTACCCGAACCTACTAAGAAGCCGAATATAGGAATCCTAGGAAATATGGTCGCAAAGGGACCTAGACCTCGTTTTACGGGGTATAGGGACCTGTAACCATTGTTTGGCAAGGAGGGTTCTATAGTGGCTAATAGACCTAGAGAGGCTCCTGGAATACTACCTTATAAGGAGGCTAGACCAGGAGGGAAGGCCTCTTTAGGGCTATTCTAGCTACTTCTCCTTTTTTTTATAGTGTATTAGTATTCTAGATCAGGCGTTAAAGGAGGGATAGAGGTTTTTATCTAGTCTATTAGGTACGGTTTCCTTTGTAAATAACTAGAGAGGCTCTGGTATACTTATTAGTATAGCGGTATAGGACTAATAATAATAATAATAATAAGCATTTAATAGTATTCTAAACTTAGTTTAGACTCTTTAAGTAGCTAGTCTATCCCTTTAGATTAGTAGATATACTTATAACCTTCTAATAATATATTAATAATACTCTTGGCCTAATACTTAGAGACTTTATAATAATATACCTTAATAATATCTTAATATATATAAAAGGTAATAGGAAGGACTATATAAAATAAGTTAGGGAAGTTCTCTAAAGGCTATAGATAGTAGAGCTTACTCTTAATCTTAAAAAGTATATATTTACTATAAAAGAAGTTAAATACCTTAACTATATTATTAAGGCTAATGCCTAAGTTTGTCCTAACCCTAAGAAGCTTACTACTATCTACAAATAGGAGGCACTATAGAAAGTTTAGGGGGTATAGAGTTTCTTAGGATTTGCTAACTTCTATTATAACTTTATCCCTAACTTCTCTAAGATAACTATACCCTTAATATAGTTAACTTATAAGAATACCCTATTTCGATAAGGAAAGGAGGAGTAGGAGGCCTTCGAAGCCCTTAAGATAACCTTTATCTTGGAACTAGTCTTAGTATAATAGGACCCTAAGTAGGAGATAATTCTTAAGGTAGACTATTCTAGAATAGCCCTTAGTAGGTGCCTTTCCTAACAGGGAGAAGATAAGATTCTATATCCTATAGCCTATTATTTTATAAAATTAACCCTAGCTGAAAGGAATTATATAATTTATAATAAGGAATTACTTGTAATTATCTCCTACTTAAAAGCCTAGTTAGTAGAACTCTATAATATTATAACTCCTTTCTAAATCTTAACTAATTATAAGAATCTTAAGTATTTTATCTAGCCTTATCTAATTAATAAATAATAAGCCTAATAGGCTAAGATACTCTTTTACTTTAACTTTAAGCTTTACTATTATCCTAGATTATAGGTATCCTATCTAGATACCTTATCTTATTATAAGTAAGATTTATAATATACTAGCCTTATAGCAACTACAGATAAGTATACAATGTTTTATTTAACTACCTTAAGGAAAGAAAGAGGGGAAAGTAAGTATAGGTGCCAGAAGGGGTTCCGTTTCCTAATATAGGGGGTATATACATACTCCGGTTAGGGTTCGGTTAGGCTTCCGGTTAGAGCCTAACCAGGTCCTAAGCACGTGCCCTACAAACGCCCTACAAACGTATATAGGTCCGGTCTAAAACCGGGTATAGCCCGTTATCGATTAGCCTAGGTAGAGCCCGGGCCTGTGATATACCCCCCCTCTTTTCCTAGTCGGATACTCGGGTAGGTCTGCCTAGTGTTACCGTAGTGACGGGTCCTATATATACCGGTGGTCTATATATATGGTCTAGCTTTATTTAGGTCCTATATAGGTCCTAGTCTTTATTTTAGTATTATATAGGTCCTAGTTATTGTTTGAGTTCGAAGTAGGGCCTGGTCTTTGTTCGGGTCCTATATACTCCCTCCTAGACCTACCCTCTAAACGCCTATAAATTCCTCCTCTCTCTCCCTCCTCCTCCTACTTCTTCCTTCTTATAACCTATACGCTCCCCCCCTGCCTCTGCCTACCTATATACTATTCTGCTGCCTACGCCTATATCGCGCCCCTAAAAAATTTTTTTTTTTTTTATTTAGAATGTTAACCGCTATTAGCTTGCTTAGTGGTAGTAATAGTAGCCGCTATCCTAGTGGTGATAAGAACGAAGATTGTAGTATAAGTCTTCCCTCTGTTTTCCTAACCGTAGTTATAGTATATATGTCCTAGGTCCCTACTAACTGCCTACTTTTAGTACAAGAACTAGAACATTTCCCTTAGCAGGTTTACTATTAAGGGCAACTTCTCTGATAAGGAGTTTAAACTCCTACCTAAGAAGATATAGTATTATCTTAATTATATTTACCGTATTCTAAGTAGTAATAATATTATATATATCCCTAGTTATAGTATATCCTATATAATATACTATTCTGCCTATAATCCTTATATCTAGGACCTATAATTATAGGCAAATAATCTATATTTATATATAGGTATCTATAAGATTATATGTTATTATAACAAGGGTATAGCTCTAGAGACTCCCCCCCGGCCGAAGACTACAAACTATAGTATATATAAGGTAGTCCTTATACCTATATTTACTACCCTAATACGTTCCTTTACTATAATTATAAAGGCTATATAGGCTAACCGTTCCCCTACCTAGCTTACCTTCTCCCCTGCCTAGGCTGCTAACTCCTATTACTATAGCGATAACCGCGCTATAGTCACGCTCCCCCGTACCCCCTCCTACTATAGCTACGCCCTCCCTGCCGCCTCTAACCCTGCCCCTGCCCTGTAAGCTACCGGGTAGCTTATACGCCGCGCTATAGCGTAAAATGATAATATACTACGCTAGATACAATATATAAATAAGAATATATCGACTTTAGTCGATACTAATACCGCCCTTGTCGCCTATATCTTAGGTATACCTTTGCCTATATCCTAGGCCTGCTACGCTACTACTACGCGCCCTATACCTGTCCTTATTGACTTTAACCGTACCTATGCCTGACATTCTAGCTCCCTAACCGAGCGTATACCGCGCCTGGTCTGTGACTGTAAGGAGCCTGCCCTTACGGCTCCTAAAGATATGGTAGAGGAGGAGGAGGAGATTAAGTATTTAGGGGAGGATAAGGAGTAAGTATATAGCAAGTTATTATTATATATATTTGTTTTGTAATTAGTTAGGTTAGCACGTCTATAACGCGGCCGCTGCCTGTCTGCCCTAGGTTTGCCCGTATATATAGAAATTTTAGACTATTTACTTGTATATTCCCCTACGTTTCCTCTTTATAATTAGCCTATCATTTAGGTATATATCCCCCTATTCTTGTTTAAAGGCATTAAGTGCTTTGGTATTCTCTAAGTTTTCTAGTGGTTCCTAGGTTAGGGTACTATATCCCTTCTATTTTACTAGTATATTATAGTAATTCCCTCTCCCCCTTATGTTCCTAGTTATAAGGATTGCTTCTACCTTATATTCTTCTTATAGTAGTCTATCCTATAAAAGTTCTAATACTAGGCTAGGGTAAGTCTCTAATATATATTATAAGGAGAGCAGGTTAGATATAGTACGCTTAACTAGATTAATATAGAAGGTAGGGTATAGGCCCTAGGGAACATCTAAAGTGATAGTTAGCGATATCGGTACCACTACTATCCTATATTTGGCATTAACCTAGTTAAGTTTCCGGCTTAGGCAGTTAGTTTTAATATTACATAAGGATAACTATACTTTATCCCTTACCTTAAACCTTTTAGCCAGATGTCAAGATCGATTAACATTCTCTTGCTAGCGCTACTATATATATATGATAGTAGCCTAGGTCTACTCTATACCTTCTTTTAGGTAGTATAGGAAGTTAATAGCCCAACCCTATAGGGTTAAAGTAGGAGCGTCTAGGAGGTTAGCAAACTAGATAGGACTTATATCGTAGCTATAGAGGAGGTAACTTACACTCGTTTCAGTTACTATTAAGTTATAGTTATTAATTATAAGCTAGTATACCGGAAGATATTTGGGCTAGTCGTACTAGGCAAAGGAAATAATAGTCTATAGGATAGTCTATACCTCCTAGTTTATATATTCTATACCTCTATCTGTTTAGAGGCAATAGGCTATTAATAGTAACTATTTAATCCTAACAATCTTATAGAGAGAAGTCTAAAATTAGCTAAGCTAGTCTAAGCTATAGTCGGTAATAATCTGTATCGGAAACCTATAAAACTGCTACTATATATCCTAGAACCGGAGCATATATGCTTCGGCCCCTATCGAAGATATAGCCTCGAGTTAGATATATTTCGACAGCCAATCGGTGATTACTATAAGGTAACGGGGTAAGTTCTTCTCTTATGCTAGGAGGTCGACTATAAAGTCGATAGAAATCTGTTTCTAGAAGTGGTTAGTAATAGGTAGGGGTTAGAGGAGTCCTTATTGTAATTACCATGATACCTTAGCCCTTTGGCATATATAATAGTTCCTCGCGAACCGCTTTATATCGGAGGATATAAGATCCTAATAATAGTCCCATTAGAGTATCTTAAATAACCTATTCCTCCCCAGGTAACCTAATATAGGGGAGTTATAAACTCATTAAAGGATAGTAGTAGTAAGGGGTTCCTATATAGGGAGCTAAAGTCTCCCCCGAAACTAAAGAGCACCTTATATACTTGAAGAATAGTCTATAATCTAGGTTTATACTATATTTACCTCTTTAGGGAACTTCTAGGCCCTATCTCGGATAGCCTAGAGTTAGTATATATAGTGTTTATCCTTAAGAACTCCCTTATCCTAGAGGGACATAAGTAAGCTATCTATAAAAATATTACTCCCCTTAGGTAGATAAGATATTTCTAATAACTCTAAGGTAGTAGAGGTATCTAATTAGATAGTAGGAAGAAGTTATATAATATACTATATATCTTTAGGGAAGTCTTATTTGTAATAGGATAGGACGTTAGGACGAGATACCTATAATCTAAGATAATATTAAAGCTCAAAGTTAAAGTAAGAGAGTATCTTAGCCTATCGAGCTTATTATTTACTAATCGGATAGGGCTAGGTAAAATATTCGAGGTTCTTATAGTTAGTTAGGATTTAGAAAGGGGCCGTAATATTACAAAGCTTTACTAACTAAGCCTTTAAGTAGAAGATAATTATAAGTAATTCCTTATCGTAGATCGTATAATTCCTTTCGGCTAGGGTTAACTTCGTGGAATAATAGGCTATAGGATATAGAACCCTATCTTCTCCCTATTAAGAAAGGCATCTGCCAAGGGCTATCCTAGAACAGTCTACCTTAAGAACTATCTCCCTCTTAGGGTCCTATTATACTAGGATTAGCTCCGAGATAAAGGCTATCTTAAGGGCTTTAAAGGCCTCTTACTCCTCCTTTCCCTACCGAAATAGGGTATTCTTATAGGTTAACTATATTAGGGGTATGGTTATCTTAGAGAAGTTAGGGATAAAGTTATAGTAGAAGTTAGCAAACCCTAAGAAACTCTATACTCCTTAAACTTTCTATAGCGCCTCCTAATCGCGGATAGTAGCGAGCTTCTTAGGGTTAGGACAGACTCGGGCACTAGCCTTAATAATATAGCTAAGGTATTTAACTTCTTTTATAGCAAATGTATACTTCTTAAGGTTAAGAGCTAACCCTACTATTTATAGTCTCTAGAGAACTTCCCTAACTCGTTTTATATAGTCCTTTCTACTACCTACTATATATACTAAGATATTATTAAGGTATACTATTACAAAGTCTCTAAGTATTAGGCTAAAGGTATTATTAATATATTACTAGAAAGTTATAGGTATATCTACTAATCTAAAGGGGTAGACTAGCTACTTAAAGAGTCTAAACTAGGTTCGAAATATTATTAAATGCTTATCTCCCTCTACGATCCGGATACAATAGAAGGCTATCTTAACATCGAGCTTTATAAACTATCAAGCCCTAGTTAAGGAGTAGAGAGTTTCCTTAATTAATAGAAGTAGGTATCGATCTTGCTTTATAATCTTATTTAAGGCCTAGTAATCTATATAGAATCTCTATCCTTTATCTACCTTCTTTACTAAAAGGACAGGAGTAACGGCCGAAGAGGAACTTGCCTAAATCTATCCCTTATCTAATAGATTAACGACCTGTTTCTAGACCTCTAATAGGTAATCTTATAGTATATTATAGAGGGGTCCCTAAGGGAGTTCGGGAATCTTCCTATCGGGATCTTCTTTTAACTTAATATAGTAGTCGGTAGCATTATAGTAAGGAGGTAAACCGCTAGCCTTCTCCTTGTCAAAGAGGTTAGCAAAGTTATAAAGCTCCTTTAGTAAAGTTACCTCTAGTTCTAAGCGGCTACTCCCCTTTTCTCTTATACCCCTATTAAGTTTATACCTCGATTCTAAGATAGTTATCATTTCCTAGATGCTTATAACTAGGAAGGTATCGGAAGTCTTCCTTTTCTATACTCTCTAAACCAAGCCTGTAAAAACCGTACCTATAATTTAGGAGATTCCTATCTTTTTAGTCTATAAGGAGACTTCCTAGATAAATAGTCCTAGTTATATTCTAATCTCTAGGATGTTGGTACTTATATCTAGTTTGACCTTCTAATATTCTATCTATAGAAGGCCTAATATAACGTCCTATATTAGTCTAGGGACTATATAGAATATAGCCTAACTCTCCTATCTATTAATATCTATTATAACGCGGACTATTTAAGTAATCTTCCGGTTAGGATATACCCCTATTATAATACTAAAGGTATAAGGGGTTAGTAAACTAATTTACTTAAGTCTAAGCTTCTAATATATCCTTTTACTAATAACGTTATAACTAGAATATCTACTATCTACTTAAGCATTTATAAAGCTAGTAGAGTTAAGGAAGACTAGAATAAGAAAAGGGGGTCTATCTATTTTCCTACTAATTTTTATAAACTCGCTTTCCTAGTAGTTATAGTCTTCTAGCCCCCTTATAAGACTTTGCTTAGGGGCTATTCTTTTCCCTATTCCTTATCTTCCTCGTCGGACTAGTCGCTATCCTCTCTCTCTTCCTTAGCCTCTAGGGTATAAATATCGGCCCTTAGCTAGTTCTACTATACTAGTCTTCTAGCAGGAGCATATTTATACTTAGTAATAAAGTGACCCTTCTATCTGTACTAGATATATACTCTAGCTACCTATCGTACTATATATACCTCCTAACTAACCTATTTTGCCCTCGGGACGTCTCCTCTACATCCCCTTGGCTAGTCCTTACTAAGACCTTTCTTCTATAGGTTAGTTTATATTAAGTTGACACCCATTATTAGTATATCTCTATCGACATCCTTCTCTCTCTATAGTTCGGAGGTTACCTATTATCTTTATATCTACTAGTATCTATTACCTAGGTAGAGGGCCTTAAGGTCTATTATAATTTCATAGTATCTCTCTACTACTATTATATAGTTATCCTAGGGAATTCCCTATCTAATAGCTATATACTTAAGTCTTAGAGAGAGGCATTATTATAGTTTGATTAGGTATATCTTATTATTCTAAAGGAGACTACCTGCCTTTGAGAGTTTTACCTTAAACTAGACAATAAAGGTAGAGAACGGCTTATTATCTCTCTATCATAAGAACTCGAGCTCTAATAAGGCTACTATCTTCTTATAGGGGTTAGAAAAGATGCTCTTAAGATATTAGAGAAACTAAGCTAGGTCATATCCAATCTTTAGGCCTATAGATTTATAGTATACTATAACCTAGGTCTAAACCTATCGTATCAGGTTTCCCTAGATAAAAACCTACTAGTCGTAATTAGAGCCGATAAAGTCTCTATCTACTATAAGGATATATTCTATCGTACTTTTCTATACTATAAAAAGTTCCTTCTTACTATCGAAAGGTTCCCTAGTTAGGAGGCGTTTCCTTTAAGGCTATTATCTCTCTAGGGATATCCCGACTAAGTCAGGGGTTAATATAGGTTAAGTCCGGGACGCCTAGAGGGAGTCGATCATAGCGTTCTACTATACTACCGCCGCTTAGAGGGAGCAGACGAGTTCTTGTAACTCTACTAGGCTCGAGGGCGTATATATCCTAGATTCTACTATAACTAAGTCACTAGTCATTCGCTTAGGAGGGTTACTATTAAAAAGAAGGTAGTTAAAATGTAATATACTAGCCTTATAGTAACTATAGATAAGCGTATAATATTTTATTTAACTACCTTAAGGAAAGAAAGAGGGGAAAGTAAGTATAGGTGCTAGAAGGGGTTCTATTTCCTAATATAGGGGGTATATACGTACTCTGGTTAGGGTTCGGTTAGGCTTCGGGTTAGAGCCTAACCGGGTCCTGAGCGTATGCCTTACGAACGCCCTACGAACGTATGTAGGTCCGGTCCGAAACCGGGTATAGCCTGTTATCGATTAGCCTGGGTAGAGCCTAGGCCTATGATAAGATTTCTCTAAAGATATATAGCGTATTATATAACTCCTTCCCCCTATCTAACTAGATACCTCTACTACCTTAGAGTTATTAAAGGTGTCTAACCTACCTAGGGGGAGTAGTATTTTTATAGATAGTTTGCTTATATCTCTCTAGGATAAGGGAGTTCTTAAGGACAAATACTATATATACTAACTCTAGGCTATCCGAGATAAGGCCTGGAAGTTCCCTAAGGAGGTAAATATAGTGTAAACCTAGATTATAGACTATTCCCTAAGTATATAAGGTACTCTTTAGTTTTAAGGGAGGCTTTAGCTCCCTATATAGGAACTACTTACTATTACTATCCTCTAACAAGTTTATAACTTTCCTATATTAGGTTACCTAGGGAGGAATAGGTTATTTAAGATACTCTAATAGGACTATTATTAGGATCTTATATCCTCTAATATAAAGTAGTTTATAAGGAACTATTATATATACCAAAGGGCTAAGGTGTTATAATAACTATAATAAGGACTTCTCTAACCCCTACCTATTACTAACCGCTTCTAGAAATAGATTTCTATTAACTTTATAGTTAACCTCTTAGTATAAGATAAGAACTTACCTTATTACCTTATAATAATTACTAAAAAAAAAAACCTCTAAAAAAAAAGCTCTTATATCTTCGCGAATACCCCACCAAAACATACGAAACTACCATTACTAGAAAGCTCTCGAAAAACACGATCCAACGGTACCGCTTTTAACCGCGTACGAGCCGTTATAGGTGTACAACAGGCATCACAAGCGTAGGAACCGGACCCGATCGCAACCGACCGTACCTCGCACGCCTGTCAAATTTTCACTATATAGACTACCTAGCGTCCCTAAACGTAACGTTGATTTAAAGCCTACCGCCAAGCCACCAAGTGGGGAGGCCTATAGCTTCGGACCAATCATAGGGGGGCCTACTATAGGCCTACCCTACCCTGGATATCAAGGAGCTAAGGGGTCTCGTCGTATAACTAGTCGACCTCGTACTAAGCCCTAAGCAAGGCAGGGCATAGGATCTTGCCGGTAGGCTCTTATAGGGCCTTATAACCACTATTATAGGCCTAGTTCCGAACCTATAGGAACTCGTAGTAGAGGAAGTCAAAAAGGGGCTTAAAGAAGCCCTTAAGGCTACTCCTTGCCCTACCTAGGTATAGGTAGCTATAGGGTCATAATAGGGGGTAATAGGCCCCTAAGGAGGCTTACCATCGGCTAAGGTAGTACCGCTATAGGCCTCGTAGGAGGCTATAATACGGAACGCGAGCCTATAGGAGGACCTTAAAGCCTAAACCCCGGCCGAGATAGTCTAAGTAGTTAATAGAGCCTCTAGCCGCTAGGGAGCCGTTACGGCTAGGAAGCTCCTAAGTAGGGATATAGTGGTAGTCTTTAAGGATAAGGCTATTAAGGATTAGTATTTGGCTAACAAGCGATAGGTGGCTATAGCCTTTGGAGAGGAGGCTAGGGAGGTTGGCAAGGCCTATATAGTCCTAGCTAAAGGAGTCTAGAAGGAGGAGCTATAGGGGGTTAGTAAATAAGACTTTAAGGGGGCTATAGGCCTATACTCGATCGAAATGGTTAAGTTCCGGCTACTAAAGAGCCTATAAAGGAAGTAGGCTATAGTATTCCTAGGCTTATAGGACCTTAAAGAGGCCTAGAAGGCCTATAACGAGGGCGTAGTCTAGGATGCCTAGGTACTAGACTATAAGCCCTATTAGGATACTCTAGAGCCAAGGTAATACTATAGGTATTAGAGCTTTAGCTATACCTAATAGTATTACTAGTGGCTAGCCTATTATAGCCATTATAGCGTAAAGGCCTATAGTAAGGGAAGGAAGACTAGGGAGGCCTAGTACCCTACCTACTCTAGCTAACTCCCTTATAGGTATATAGCCTATAGGGGCCCCTATACTACCTAGTATAAGGGCTACCTAAAGAAAGTCAAAGCCTAGGAGAGGGCTAGGGAAGCCTACTAATATAGACCCTAGACCTTCTAACTACTAGAGTAACTATACTAGAAGGTCGCCTTCGAGTTTAGTAGCTAGTTAGAGGATAACGACCACTACTAAACCAGGGCTAAACGCCCCTATAGGAGGCCTACCCTAGCCTAATAGGTAGCTTGGAATGCCTTGTTTAATGCCCAACAGACCTATATCTCCTTTCTATAGCCTAGAGCCCCCTCCTTCTTATAACTAGTTAAAGGGGCAATAGCTATAGAGCCTACTACCACCGTGCCTTTGTCCTCTACTCTAACTACCTTAAATATAAATTAAGGTCCTTTAGTAGAATACCTAAGGTAATAAATAGGCCCTTAAGGTCCTATTACAGGAGGCTAAATACGACCTACTAGCTATCTAGGAACCGTAGATTAACTAGTTTATAAGGTTAACATACTACCTCTAGGCTTTAAAATACTACCTAGTCTACAAGCCAAAGGGCAAGGTAGCTATTCTAATAGCTAAATAGTTCCTGGTTAGCTAGTAGGACTATTTGGCAAAGGAGAACTAGTATAGGGTAACCTTTCTAACCCTAGGAGAGAGGGGGTTTAAACTCTAGTTAGTCTATAATAATAAGGGTAAACGAGCCCTCTTATAGGACCTACTAGCCCTACCTTAGCTAACCTACCCCCTAGTTCTTATAGGTAACTTTAACCTCTACTACCTGGTCTAGGACCTGTTTGATAGGCTTAGCCTAGGGGCTAGGGATCTCCTTAGCCTTATAGACTAGTAGGACCTTGACCTATAAACGCTATATAGCCAGGTTATTAGGGCCCCCTAAGGGGACTAATGTAATTAGCCTTCTATGATAGACCTACTCTAGGCCTTAGCTAAGCTAGAGGCGACCTATAGGGATATTATAGAACGTAGGAAATCTAACTACTACCTATAGACCCTAAATGTCTCTTTCTAGGGGACTAATAAGCCTGTACTAGCTAGTAAACGGTAGGACTAGAAGAGCCTAGATAAGGAGGTTATATAGGCTAAGGCGGCCTACCTCCTACTCCGGCTTGGTAGGTAGGTATTAGCCCCGGCTAGGCCTATCTTCTAGGGCCTAGAGGGGCTTCTATAGGCCTTTGACAGGCTTATAGAGGCCCTTAAGGAAATAGCTATAGTCTTAGCTCTAGTAAAGAAGGCTAGTATAGGGGGTAAATGAGCTTAATAGTAGATAAAGGAGGTTCGGAAGGTCTAGAAGAGGGCTAAGGAGGTAGAGAGGGCCTATAGGGGTACCCTAAACCCTTATATATAGGAGGTACTTTAGTAGGCCTTATAGGACTAGGCTAAGACTATTACGGCTATAAAGACTAAGAGCTAGAGAGCTATATTATAGGAGGTAACTAACTAGCTAGACCTATTATAAAGACTAGAGTAGTAGGCAAGGTTATGAAGCTACCTACTAGTTAACCCTCTAAAGCTCCTAGCCTTTGAAGGAGGGCTTATAACCTACTAACAGAAGGCTAAGGCCCTAGCCGATAAGTTCTTTCTAAACCTAGAAGTAGACCTGTCAGATATTAATAACCTAGATCTAAACGACTACTAGGAGCCGAAGTTTGAAATAAGCTAGGAGGTTACGGTAGGCAAAGTCAGGGTAGTACTAGCTAGGGTAGCCCTATAGAAGGCCCTAGGGGAGGACCTCCTCCCTATAGGCCTACTAAAGGCCTATAGGTAGCCGCTCTACCGGATACTAGCTAAACTAGCCTTAGAGAGCCTACGGCTCGGCTGTTTCCTAGCCTGGTTTAAAAGGGCTAAGATAGTAGTCCTCTATAAGCCTAGCAAACCCCTATAGGCCTACTTTACCCCGGGTAGCTATAGGCCTATAGCATTCCTACTAATAGTAGGCAAGGTACTAGAGGCTATAGTTACCCGGAAGGTAATAGCCGTCGTAAAGGCCTATAGGCTTCTCCTAGCCAAGTAGATAGGTAACTAGGAATATAGGTCTATTAAACTAGCTATTCGGCTTATTATAGCCTAGGTCTAGGAGGCTTAGAGGTATAAGGTAACTACCTCCCTCTTATAGGTCGATATCTTAGGGGCTTTTGACACTATTAACTATACCTAGCTACTAGCTACTCTATAGAGCCAGAGCTTCCTAAAGTGGTTAGTAGTCTAGGTTAGGGAGTAGCTATAGGATAGGGTAGCTATCCTTTACTTCGATGGCTAGGAAATAGAGGATATAGTAGTAAGGGCCGGGGTCCTCTAGGGGTTACCCCTCTCCTTTATACTATTTATCCTCTATATAGCCTCCCTTTACTAGGCTATTTGCTAGGCTAGCCCTATGGTTAGTTTGATAGGCTTCGCCGATGATACTAACCTACTAGCCTTTAGGAGGGCCGAGGAGGCCTATAATGGTTAGCTATAGAGGGCTTAGAAGGTCTACCTATAATAGGTAAAGACCTAGGGTATAGCCTTTACCTTAGAAAAGTATAAACTTATCTACTTTAATAGGGGCCGGAAATAGTAGTCACGACCGCTAGAGCTCCTATAGCCTAAAGGGGGTACTACTACTATAGCCCCTTTGAAGTTAGCTAGATTCCTAGGGGTCTAGCTAGACTAGAGGCTATAATAGGGCCCCTACTATATAAAGGTAGCTAAGAAGTTAGAAACCTAGGAGTTTACCCTAACTAGGCTTACCACGAAGAGCTAGGGCCTTAGCCTACTATAGGCCTACAAGGTCTATACTAAGTATATCTATAGTGCCCTAGCTTATAGGGCCTTGAACTTCTATAAGCCTACTAAGCCAGGGGGTAAGCTAGAAGGCCCTACTAGGGAACTATCGAAGGCCTAATATAGGGCCCTTCAAGTAGTTACTAGGGCCTATAAGGCTACCCCTATCTGGTGCCTTAAGATAGAAGCCTAGGTACTACCCCTTAACCTCTATCTTAACAAGAGGCTAACCAACTTTAAAGCTAAACTCGACTAGCCGCTCTTATAAACTAGGGCAGGTCTAGGGGCCTCCTGGGTCCCTATAAGGGCTATTATCTAATAAGCCTATAATAGGCTTAGCTAGAGGTTCCGGAAGAGAAGGGCTAGGGCAAGGGGCTAGGAGCCGAAGCCTATAGCCTTAGAGATAGCAAGGTCGATAGTCTAGTAGTAGGTATAGGAGGGCTATAGAGGGGGTCGACCCCCCTATAGACCCTATAAAGAAGGCTATAGGCTATAGAACTAGCTATAGTAGCTAGCTAGAGTAACCGTTAGAGGGCTAACTAAGCCAGTAGGAGGATATAGCGTGTATCTAATAAGGACCCCTTATATCTGGTTTTTATAGAGGAGGGCCTATAAAGGTACTAGGGCCTAACGAAGGCCTAGAGCTCCCTACTAGTATAGGCCTATATAGGGGCTATTGGCCTCTATGACTTCCTTTTTAGGGTTTAAGTCCTAGGGGTTAGTACCCCCTACTATGCCTATAGCTAGGGGAAGGAGACTATAGAGCACCTAGTCATATAGTACCCGAACCTACTAAGAAGCTAAATATAGGAACCCTAGGAAATATGGTCGTAAAGGGACCTAAACCTCGTTTTACAGGGTATAGGGGCCTATAACCATCGTCTGGCAAGGAGGGTTCTATAGTGGCTAATGGACCTAGGGAGGCTCCTAGAATACCGCCTTACGAGGAGGCTAGACCAGGAGGGAAGGCCTCTTTAGGGCTGTTCTAGCTATTTCTCCTTTTCTTTATAGTATATTAGTATTCTGGATTAGGCGCTAAAGGAGGGATAGAGGTTTTTATCTGGCCTATTAGGTATAGTTTCCTTTGTATATATAACTAGAGAGGCTTTGGTATACTTATTAGTATAGTAGTATAGGACTAATAATAATAATAATAATAATATAATAATTACTAATCGACTATCGAAATATATCTAACTTAAGGCTATATCTTTAATAGGAGCTAAGGTATATACCCTCTAGTTCTAGGATATATAGTAATGGTTTTATAGGTTCCTAATATAGATTATTACTAACTATAGCTTAGACTAGCTTAGCTAGTTCTAGACTTCTCTCTATAAGATTATTAGGATCGAATAGTTACTATTGATAACCTATTACCCCTAGATAGATAGAGGTATAGAATATATTAACTAGGAGGTATAAACTATCTTATAGACTATTATTTCCTTTACCTAGTATAACTAGCCTAAATATCTTCTAGTATACTAGCTTACCATTAATAACTATGACTTATCGATAACTAGAACAAGCGTAAGTTACCTCTTCTATAGCTATAATATAAGTCCTATTTAGTTTGCCGATCTCCTAGACGCTCCCGCTTTAACCCTATAAGGGAAAGCTATCAATTTCTTATACTACCTAAAAGAGGGTATAAAGTAGACCTAAGCTACCATCGTATATATATAGTAATACTAGTAAGAAAACGCTAATCAATCTTAATATCTAGTTAAAAGGTTTAAAGTAAGGGATAAAGTATAGCTATCCCTATATAATATTAAAACTAACTACCTAAGTCGGAAACTTAATTAGGTTAATACTAAATATAGAGTAATAGTAGTATTAATACTACTAACTATTACTTTAGATATCCCCTAAGGCCTATACCCTACCTTCTATATTAACCTAGTCAAGTATACTATATCCGACCTACTCCCCTTATAATATATATTAGATACCTACCCTAGCCTAGTATTAGAACTCTTATAGGATAGGTTACTATAAGAAGAATATAAGGTAGAAGCGATTCTTATAGCTAGGAATATAAGGGGGAGGGGAAGCTACTATAATATATTAGTAAAGTAGAAGGGATATAACACCCTAACTTAGGAACCACTAGAAAACTTAGAGAATACCAAAGCGCTTAACGCTTTCAAATAGGAATAGGGGGATATATACCTAAATAACAGGCCGGTTATAAAGAGAAAATATAGAGGAATATATAAGTAAATAATCTAAAATTTCCATATATATAGGCGAACCTAGGGTAGATAGGCAATGGCCATATTATAGACATACTAACTAAGCTAATTACAAGATAAACATATAATAATAATATACTACGTACTTACTCCTTATCCTCCTCCGAATACTTATCCTCCTCTTCCTCCTCTATAGGGTCCTTAGGAGCAAGGAAGGCGGGCTCCTCGTAGTTATAGACCGGGCGTGACACACGCTCGGTTAGGGAACTAGAGTAATATATATAGGTATAGTTAAAGTCGATAGAGATAGGTATAGGACGTATAGTAATAGCTTAGTAGGCCTAGGATATAGGCAAAGGTATACTTAAAATATAGGTAATAAGGGTAGTATTAATATTAACTAGAGTCGATATATTTTCATTTGTTATCAAGGGCCTAGGCTCTACCTAGGCTAATCGATAACAGGCTATACCCGGTTTCAGACCGGACCTATACGCGTTCGTAGGGCGTTCGTAGGGCACACACTCAGGACCCGGTTAGGCCCTAACCCGGTACCTAACCAGGCCCTAACTAGAACATATATACACCCCCTATATAAAGAGCAGGACCCCTTTTCGGGCCCTATACTTACTTTCTCCTCTTTCTTCCCCTAAGGTAGTTAAATAAAACATTATATACTTATCTACAATTACTATAAGGCTAGTATATTACATTTTAACTACCTTCGTTTGATAATAACCCTCCTAAGCAAACGACTAGCGACTTAGTTATAATAGAATCTAGGATATATATACCCTCGAGCTTAGGGGAGTTATAGGAACTCGTCTACTCCCTCTAAGCGGTAGTAGTATAGTAGAACGCTATAATCGACTCCCTCTAGGCGTCCTAGACTTAACCTATACTAACCCCTGACTTAGTTAGGATATCTCTAGAGAGATAGTAGCCTCAAAGGAAGCACTTCCTAACTAGGGAACCTTTCGATAGTAAGAAGGAACTTTTTATAGCTTAGAAGAGTACAATAGAATATATCCTTATAGTAGATAGAGACTTTATTAGTTCTAACTATAACTAGTAGATTTTTATCTAGGGAAACCTAATATAATAGGTTTAGACCTAGGTTATAGTATACTATAAATCTATAGGCCTAAAGATTAGATATAACCTGGCTTAATTTCTCTAATACCTTAAGAGTGTCTTTTCTAACCCCTATAAGAAGATAGTAGCCCTATTAGAGCTTAAGTTCTTATAATAGAGAGATAATAAGCTATTCTCTACCTTTATTATCTAGTTTAAGGTAAAACTCTTAAAGGTAGGTAGTCTCCTTTGGAATGATAAGATATACCTAATTAAACTATAGTAATACCTCTCTCTAAGACTTAAGTATTTAGCTATTAGATAGGGAATTCCCTAGGATAACTATATAGTAGTAGTAGAGAGATACTATAAAATTATAATAGACCTTAAGGCTCTCTACCTAGGTAATAGATACTAGTAGATATAAAGACGATAGGTAATATCTAAGCTATAGAGAGAGAAGGATATAAATAGGGATATACTAATAACTAGTATTAACTTAATACAAACTAACCTATAAAAGAAGGGTCTTAGCAAGGACTAACTAAAGGGACATAGAAAAGACGCCCTAAGGGTAAAATAGGTTAGCTACAAGGTATATATAGTATAATAGGTAGCTAGAGTATATATCTAGTATAGATAGAAGGGTTACTTTATTACTAAGTATAAATATACCCCTACTAGAAGACTAGTATAGTAGAACTAGCTAAGGGCTAACATTTATACCCTAGAGGCTAAGGAAGAAAGAGAGGATAGTAACTAGTCTAATAAGGAAGATAGGGAATAGGAAAAAGAATAGCCCCTAAGCAAAGTCTTATAAGGGGGCTAGAAGACTATAACTACTAAGAAAGCGAGTTTATAGAGATTAGTAGGAGAATAGATAGACCCCCTTTCCTTATTCTAGTCTTCCTTAACTCTACTAGCTTTATAAATGCTTAAATAGATAATAGATATTCTAGCTATAACGTTATTAGTAAAAGGATATACTAGAAGCTTAGACTTAAGTAAATTAATTTACTAACCTCTTATACCTTTAGTACTATAATAGGGGTATATCCTAACTAGAAAATCATTTAAATAGTCTATATTACGATAGATATCGATAGATAGGAGAGTTAGGCTATATTCTATATAGTCCCTAGACTAGTATAGGATATTATATTAGGCCTTCTATAGATAGAATATTAGGAGGTTAAACTAGACGTAAATACTAGTATCCTAGAGATTAGAGTATAGCTAGGACTATTTATCTAGGAAGTCTCTTTATAGCCTAGAAAGATAGGAATCTCCTAAATTATAGGTACGGTTTTTATAGGCCTAGTTTAGAGAGTACGGAAAAGAAAGACTTCTAATACCTTCCTAGTTACAAGCATTTAGGAAATAATAACTATCTTAGAATCGAGGTATAAACTTAATAGGGGTATAGTGGAAAAGGGGAGTAGCTACTCGGAACTAGAGGTAACTCTATTAGAGGAACTTTACGACTTTACTAACCTCTTTAATAAGGAAAAGGCTAGTAGATTACCTCTATACTATAGTATTACTAACCACTATATTAAGCTAAAAGAAGGTCCTAATAAGAAGATCCCTAAACTCCCTTAGGGACCCCTTTATAATATATTATAGGACTATCTATTAGAGGTCCGGAAATAGGTCGTTAACCTACTAGATAAGGGATAGATTCGAGCGAGCTCCTCTTTAGCTACTACCCCTATCCTCTTAGTAAAGAAGGTAGATAGGGGATAGAGATTCTATATAGACTACCAAGCCCTAAATAAGATTATAAAGTAGGACTAGTACCTACTTCTATTGATTAAGGAGACTCTCTACTCCTTAGCTAGGGCTTAGTAGTTTATAAAGCTAGATATTAGGGTAGCCTTCTACTATATCTAGATTGTAGAAGGAGATAAGCATTTAATAATATTTCGAACCTAGTTTAGACTCTTTAAGTAGCTAGTCTACCCCTTTAGATTAGTAGATATACCTATAACTTTCTAGTAATATATTAATAATACCTTTAGCCTAATACTTAGAGACTTTGTAATAGTATACCTTAATAATATCTTAGTATATATAGTAGGTAATAGGAAGGACTATATAAAACGAGTTAGGGAAGTTCTCTAGAGGCTATAAATAGTAAGGCTTGCTCTTAATCTTAAGAAGTACGTATTCGCTATAAAAGAAGTCAAATACCTTAGCTATATTATTAAGGCTAGTACCTAAGTTTGTCCCAACCCTAAGAAGCTTACTACTATTCGCGATTAAGAGGCGCTATAGAAAGTTTAAAGGGTATAGAGTTTCTTAGGATTTACTAACTTCTACTATAACTTTATCCCTAACTTCTCCGAGATGACCATACCCTTAATATGGTTAACTTGTAAGAATACCCCGTTTCGGTAGGGAAAGGAGGAGTAGGAGGCCTTCGAAGCCCTTAAGATAGCCTTTATCTTAGAACCTATCCTAGTATAATAGGACCCCGAGTAGGAGATAGTTCTTAAGGCAGACTATTCTAGAACGGCCCTTAGTAGATACCTCTCCTAATAGGGAGAAGATAGGGTTTTATATCCTATAGCCTATTATTCTATAAAATTAACTCTAGCTAAAAGGAATTATACGATCTATAACAAGGAATTACTTATAATCATCTTTTACTTAAAGGCCTAGTCGGTAGAACTTTATAATATTTCGACCCCTTTCTAAATCCTAACTAACTATAAGAATCTTAAGTATTTTACCTAGCCCCGTCTAATTAGTAAATAATAAGCCTAATAGGCTAAGATACTCTCTTACTTTAACTTCGAGCTCTATTACTACCCTAGATTATAGGCATCCTATCTAGATACCCTCTCCTACCGTAAGTAAGATTTCCCCAAAGATATATAGCGTACTATATAACTCCTTCCTACTATCTAACTAGATACCTCTACTATCTTAGAGTCACCAAAAGTATCCGACCTACCTAAGGGGAGTAGCATTTTTATAGATAGTTTGCTTATATCCCTCTAGGACAAGGGGGTTCTTAAGGATAAACATTATATATACTAACTCTAGGCTATCTAAGATAGGGCCTAGAAGTTCTCTAAAGAGGCAAATACAATGTAAACCTAGATTATAGACTATTCCCTAAGCGTATAAGGTATTCTTTAGTTTCGGGGGAGACTTTGGCTCCCTATATAGGAACTACTTACTACTATTATCCTTTAGCGAGTTTATAACTCTCCTATATTAGGTTACCTAGGGAGGAATAGGTTATTTAAGATGCTCTAATAGGACTATTATTAGGATCTTATATCTTCCGATACGAAGCGGTTTATAAGGAACTATTATACTTACTAAAGGGCTAAGGTATTATAATAACTACGATAAGGACTCCTCTAACCCCTACCTATTATTAACTACTTCTAGAAACAGATTTCTATCGACTTTATAGTTAACCTCTTAACACGAGATAAGAACTTACCCTGCTACCTTATAGTGATCACCGATCGACTATCGAAATATATCTAGCTCGAGGCTATATCTTTAATAGGGGCCGAGGTATATACTCTCTAGTTCTAGGATATATAGTAGCGGTTTTATAGGTTTCTAATATAGATTATTACCGACCGTAGCTTAAACTAGTTTAGCTAGTTCTAGACTTCTCTCTATAAGATTATTAGGATCGAATAGTTACTATTAATAGTATATTACCCCTAGATAGATAGAGGTATAGAATATATAAACTAGGAGGTATAGACTATCCTATAGACTATCGTTTCCTTTGCCTAGTACGACTAGCCTAAATATCTTCTAGTATACTAGCTTACAATTAATAACTACGACTTATCGGTGACTAGAACGAGTATAAGTTACCTCTTCTATAGCTACGATATAAGTCTTATTATCTAGTTTACCGATCTCCTAAATACTCCTACTTCGACCCTATAGGGGAAGGCTATTAACTTCTTATACTACTTAAAAGAGGGTATAGAGTGGACCTAAGCTACTATCGTGTATATATGATAGTATTAGTAAGAAAACGCTAATCGATCTCGATGCCTAGTTAAAAGGTTTAGGGTAGGGGATAAAGTATAATTATCCCTATATAATATTAAAACCAACTGCCTAAGTCGGAAACTCGATTAGGTTAATACTAAATATAGAGTAATAGTAGTACCGACTCTGCTAACTATTACCTTAGATATCCCCTAGGGCCTATACCCTACCTTCTATATTAATCTAGTTAAGCGTACTATATCCGACCTGCTCCCCTTATAACGTATATTAGATACCTACCTTAGCCTAGTGTTAGAACTCTTATAGGACAGATTATTATAAGAAGAATATAAGGTAGAAGCGATTCTAGTAGCTAGGAATATAAGGGGGAGGGGAAACTACTACGATATATTAGTAAAATAGAAGGGATATAACACCCTAACTTAGGAACCGCTAGAAAACTTAGAGAATACCAAAGCACTTGACGCTTTCGAACAGGAATAGGGGGATATATACCTAAATAACAGACTAGGTATAAATAGAAGGTAGTAGGGGATATAGAAGCAAATAATTTAATTATATTGCTTAGGTAGGTAAACCTAAGATAGGTAGGTAGCAAACATATTATAAATATACTAATGAACTAATTATATAAATAAAAAAAAACGACAAATATAGCTAACGTATCTTATACTTACTCCTTATCCTCCTCCAAATACTTAACCTCCTCCTCCTCCTCTACTATATCCTTAGAAGCCGCGAGGGCAGGCTCCTTACGGTTACAGACTAGGCATAGCACGTACTTGGCCAGGGAGCTAGAGCGTTAGGCATAGGCATAGTTAAAGTCGATAGGGACAGGTATAGAGCGTATAGTAGTAGCATAGCAGGCCTAGGACATAGGTAAAGGTATACCTAAGATATAGGCGACAAGGGTAGCATTAGTATTAACTAAAGTTAATATATTCTTATTTATATTATTATTATTATTAGTCCTATACCACTATACCAATAAGTATACTAGAGCCTCTCTAGTTATATACAAAGGAAACTATACCTAATAAGCTAGATAAAAACCTCTATCCCTCCTTTAATACCCGATCTAGAATACTAATACACTATAGAGAAAAGGAGAAGTAGCTAGAACAGCCCTAAAGAGGCCTTCCCTCCCGGTCTAGCCTCCTTACAAGGCGGTATTCCAGGAGCCTCCCTAGGTCTATTAGCCACTATAGAACCCTCCTTACCAAACGATAGTTATAGGTCCTTATACCCCGTAATACAAGGTCTAGGTCCCTTTACGACTATATTTCCTAGGATTCCTCCGTTCGGCTTCTTAGTAGGTTTAGGCACCAGATAACTAAGTGCTCTATAGTCTCCCTCCCTTAGCTATAGGTATAGTAGGGGGTACTAACCCCTAGGACTTGAACCCTAAAAAGGAAGTTATAGAGGCTAATAGCCCCTATATAGGCCTATACTAGTAGGGAGCTCTAGGCCTTTATTAGGCCCTAGTGCCTTTATAGGCCTTCCCCCGTAAAGACTAGGTATAGGGGGTCCTTGTCCAATATATGCTATATCTTCCTACCAGCTTAGTCAGCCCTCTAATAGTTACTCTAGCTAGCTACTACGGCTAGTTCTATAGCCTATAGCCTTCTCTATAAGGTCTATAGGGGGGGTTAACCCCCTCTATAGCCTTCCTAAACCTACTACTAGACTATTAACCTTGCTACCTCTAGGGCTATAGGCTTTAGCTCCTAGCCCCTTGCCCTAGCCCTTCTCTTCTAGAACCTCTAGCTAAGCCTATTATAGGCCTATTAGATAAGAGCCCTTATAGGGGCCTAGGGGGCCCC
>NW_027192588.1:33849-41988 GCF_042370625.1 Thermothelomyces heterothallicus | reverse complement strand
GGCTAGGAGCTTTAGGGGGTCGATTAGTAGGTAGCTCTATAGCCTTACCTACTACTCTAGCCTCTATAGTAGGTCTAGCCGGTTAGTTACCTCCTGTAGTGTAGCCCTCTAGCTCTTGGTCTTCGCGGCCGTAATGGTCTTAGCCTAGTCCCGTAAGGCCTGCCGGAGTACCTCCTACGTATAGGGGTTTAGGGTACCCCTATAGGCCCTCTCTACCTCCTTAGCCCTTTTCCGGGCCTCCCGAACCTCCTTTGTCTACTATCAAGCTCGTTTACCACCTATACTAGCCTTCTTTACCGGAGCCGAGACCGTAGCTATCTCCTCGAGGGCCTCTATAAGCTTGTCGAAGGCCTATAGAAGCTCCTCTAGGCCTTAGAAGACGGGCCCGGCTAGGGCCGATACCTACCTACCAAGCCGGAGTAGGAGGTAGGCTACCTTGGCTCGTGTAACCTCCTTATCCAGGCTCTTCTAGTCCTACCCTTTACTAGCTAGTATAGGTCTATTAGTCCCCTAGAGGGAGACGTTTAGGGCCTATAGGTAATGGTCAGACTTCCTACGTTCTACAATATCCCTATAGGTCGTTTCTAGCCTGGCTAAGGCCTAGAATAGGTCTATCGTAGAAGGCTGGCCACGTTAGTCCCCTTAGGGGGCCCTAGTAACCTGGCCGTATAGCGTTTATAGGTCGAGGTCCTACTAGTCTGTAAGGCTAAGGAGGTCCCTAGCCCCTAGGCTGAGCCTATTAAATAGGTCCTAGACTAGGTGGTAGAGGTTAAAGTCGCCTGTAAGAACTAGGGGGTAGGTTGGCCATAGTAGGGCTAGTAGATCCTATAAGAGGGCCTGTTTACCCTTGCTATTATAGACTAACTAGAGTTTAAACCCCTTCTCTCCTAGGGTTGGAAAGGTTACCTGGTACTAGTTCTCCTCTGCCGAATAGTCCTATTAGCTAATCGGGAACCGTTTAGCCACTAGAATGGCCGCCTTGCCCTTAGGCTTATAAACTAGGTGGTATTTCGAGGCCTAGGGGCAGTATGTTAACCCTGTAAACCGGTTAATCTACGGTTCCTAGATAGCTAGTAGGTCGTATTTGGCCTCCTCTAGTAGGACCTCGAGGGCCTGTTTGTTACCTTAGGTGTTCTACTAGAGGATCTTAATTTGCATTCGAGGTAGCTAGAGCGGAGGGCGGGGGTTGTAAGAGGGAGGGGGCTCTAGGCCGTAGAGAGGAGATACGGGTCTGTCAGGCATCGAACAAGGCGCTTCTAGCTATCTGCTAGGCTAGAGTAGGCCTTCCGTAGGGGCGTTTAGTCCCGGTTTAGTAGTAGTTATCGTCTTCTAGCTAGCTACTAAACTTGAAGGCTACCTTCTAGTATAGTTACTCTAGTAGTTAGAAGGTCTAGGGTCTATACTAGTAGGCCTCCCTAGCCCTCTCCTAGGCTTCGACTTTAGTTATAATAGCTATAACAGGCCGGCCGCTAACAGTACTATTAGGTATAGCCAAAGCTCTAACACCTATAGCACTACCTTAGTTCTAGAGCATCCTAGTAGGGTTCGTAATCTAGCACCCAGGCATCCCAGACCACTCCCTCGTCATAGGCCTTCTAGGCCTCTTCGAGGTCCTATAAGCCTAGGAGTACTATAGCCCACTTTCTTTATAGGCTCTTTAGCAGCCGGAACTTGACCGTTTCAATCGAGCGTAGGCCTATAGCCCCCTTGAAGTCCTGTTCGTTAACCCCCTATAGCTCCTCCTTCCGGACTCCTTTAGCTAGGACTATATAGGCCCTACCGACCTCCCTAGCCTCCTCTCTAAAGGCTATAGCTACCTATCGCTTATTAGATAAATACTAATCCTTAGTAGCCTTATCCTTGAAGACTACTACTATATCCCTGCTTAGGAGCTTCCTAGCCGTAACGGCTCCCTGGCGGCTAGAGGCTCTATTAACTACTTAGACTATCTCGGCTAGGGTTTAGGCTTTAAGGTCCTCCTATAGGCTCGCATTCTATATTATAACCTCCTACGAGGCTCGAAGCGGTACTGCCTTAGCTAATGGTAGGCCTCCTTAGGGGCCTGTTACCCCCTGTTATAGCCCTATAGCTATCTACGCCTAGGTAGGGCGAGGGGTAGCCTTAAGGGCTTCTTTAAGCCCCTTTTTAACTTCTTTAGCTACGAGTTCCTATAGGTTCGGAACTAGGCCTATAATAGTAGTTATAAGGCCCTATAAGAGCCTATTAGTAAGGTCCTATACCTTACCCTATTTAGGGCTTAGTATAAGGTTAACTAATTATATAATAAGACCCCTTAGCTCCTTGATATCTAGGGTAGGGCAGGCCTATAATAGGCCCCCCTTTGATTAGCTCGAAGCTATAGGCCTCCCTACTTAGTGGCTTGGCGGTAGGCTTTAAATTGACGTTATATTTAGGGGTGTTAGGTAGTCTGTACGGTGAAAATTTTGATAGTCGTATGAGGTACGGTCGGTTGCGGTCAGGTCTAGTTCCTACGCTTGTGATGCCTGTTGTACACCTGTAACGGCTCGCGTGTGGTTGAAAGTGGTACCGTTGGATAGCGTTTTTCGAGAGCTTTCTAGCGATGGTAGTTTCGTGTATTTTGGTAGGGTATTTGCAAAGATGTAAGAGAGGCTCTTTTTATATAAAATCTAAGGGCCTTATATTAGGCCTTTAATAGTTCCCTGTTTTTATTTATATACTATATCTGGTATAGTATGTTGTCATTTTATACGATGGTGTAGTATATAAGTTACCTAGTAGCTTATAGGGCGGGGGTAGGGTTAGAGGTGGTAGGGAAGGCGTTACTATAGTAGGAGGGGGTATAGGGGAGTATAACTATAGTATAGTTGTCGCTATAGTGACGGGAGTTAGTAGCCTAGGTAGGGGAGAAGGTAAGCTAGGTAGGGGAATAGTTAGCCTATATAGCCTTTATAATTATAGTAAAGGAATATACTAGGGTGGTAAATGTAGGTATAAGGACTACCTTATATATATTACGTTTTATAATCTTTAGCTAGGGGGGGGTCTCTAGGGCTATACCCTTATTATAATAGTATATAATCTTATAGATACCTATATATAAATATAGATTATTTACCTATAATTATAGGTTCTAAATGTAAGGATTATAGGCAGAATAATATATTATATAGGATATACTATAGCTAGGGGTATATATAATATTATTACCGCTTAGAATATAGTAAATATAATTAAGATAATACTATAACTTCTTAGGCTAGAGCTCGAACTTCTTATTAGAGGAGTCGCCCTTGATAATAAACCTATTAAGGGAAATGTTCTAATTCTTACACTAAAAGTAGGCGGTTAGTAGGGACCTAGGATATATATATCGTAACTATAGTTATAAAAACAGAGGGAAAACTTATATTATAATCTTTATTCTTATCGCTACTAGGACAGTAGCCACTATTACTACTACTAAGTAAGCCAATTATGGCAGACATTCTGATTAAAAAAAAAAAAAATCTTAAGGACATGGTATAGGTATAGGTAATAGGATAGTATATAGGTAGGCAGAGGTAGAGGGGGAATTAGTAGGTTACAAAAAGAGAGGAAGTCGGAGTCAGAGGTAGTAAGAGTAGGAAGTTATATATATCCTTAGAGTAGGGCTAGGGGTGTATATACTAGGCCCGAATAAAGACCGGGCCCTACTTTAGACTCGAACAAAGGCTAGGACCTATATAGTATTAAAACAAAGACTAGGCCCTATATAGAATCTAAACAAAGATAGGCTATACGTATAGACCGCTAACGTATATAGGACCTGTTACTACGGTAACGCCAGGCGGACCTACCTAAATATCTGACTAGAAAAAGAAGGGGGGTATGTTAAGGGCCTAGGCTCTACCTAGGCTAATCGATAACGGGCTATACCTGGTTTCGGACTAGACTTATACGCGTTTGTAGGGCATTTATAGGGCACGTGCTTAGGACCCGGTTAGGCCCTAACCTAGTACCTAACTAGGCCCTAACTGGAATATATATATACCCCCTATATAAGGAGTAGGACCCCTTTTCGGGCCCTATACTTACTTTCTCCTCTTTCTTCCCCTAAGGTAGTTAAATAAAATATTATATACTTATCTATAGTTATTATAAGGCTAGTATATTATATTTATATACTATATCTAGTATAATATAGTATTATTTTATATAATAGTATATTATATAAGTTGCCTAGTAGCTTATAGGGTAGGGGTAGGGTTAGAGGTGGTTAGGATATTATTACTATAGTAAGTAAGATATTATTACTATAGTAGGTAGGAGTATAAGGGAGGGTAATTATAGTGTGATTATTGTTATAGTAATAGGAGGTAATAGCCTAGGTAAGGGAAAAGGCAAGCTAGGTAGGGGAGTAGTTAGCCTATATAGCCTCTATAATTATAGTAAAAGAATATACTAGGGTAGAGAATATAAGTATAAGGACTACTTTATATATACTATAGGTTATAATCTTTGGCTAAAGGAGGGTCTCTAGGGCTATACCCTTATTATAATAGTATATAATCTTATAAATACCTATATATAAATATAGGTTATTTACCTATAACTATAGGTCCTAAATATAAAGATTATAGGTAGAACGGTATTTTATATAGGATATACTATAACTAGGAAGATATATAATATTATTACCACTTAGAATATAGTAAATATAATTTAAATAATACTATAACTTTTCAGGTTAGAGTTTAAACTCCTTATTAGAGGAGTTACCCTTAATAGTAAACCTACTAAGAGAAATATTCTAATTCTTATATTAAAAGTAGGTAGTTAGTAAGGACCTAGGACACGTATATCGCGACTATAGTTAGGAAAATAAAGGGAAAACTTACATTACGATCTTCGTTCTTATCACTACTAGGACAATGGCTACTACTACTACTACTAAGCAAGCTAACGGCGGCCGACATTCTAAATAAAAAAAAATTTTTTAGGGGGCGCGATACGGGCGTAGGTAGCAGAATAGTATATAGGTAGGCGGAGGTAGGGGGGAGCATATAGGTTATAAAAGGGAGGAAGTAGGAGTTAGAGGGAGGAAGAGGAGGAATTTATATACGTTCGGAGAGTAGGGCTAGGGGAGTATATATAGGGCCTAAATAAAGACTAGGCCCTACTTCGAACCTAAACAAAGGCTAGGACCTATATAATATTAAAATAAAGACTAGGACCTATATAGGACCTAAATAAAGCTAGACTATATATATAGACTACTAGTATATATAGGACCTATTATTATAGTAATACTAGGTAGACCTACCTAAACATCTGACTAGAAAAAGAGGGGGGGTATATTACGGGCCTAGGCTCTACCTAGGCTAATCGATAACAGGCTATACCTGGTTTTAGACCAGACCTATATATATTTATAGGGCGTTTATAGGGTATATGCTTAGGACCTGGTTAGGCTCTAACCTAATACCTAACTAGGCCTTAACTAGAGTATCTATATACCCCCTATATTAGGAAAAGGAACCTCCTTTTGATACCTATACTTACTTTCTCCTCTTTCTCTCCTTAAGGTAGTTAAATAGAATATTATACGCTTATCTATAGTTGCTATAAGGCTAGTATATTATAATTATAGCTTAGTATTAAAAACTTAATATAATAAACCTAACTTAGACTTCTTTTAAAAGGGTTTAGATGAAGGTAGGTAAAGTAAGGCAAGTAAGTAGGTTGTCTAAGGGATTTGGTAAAGCTAAAGGGTTTATAATAATAGAGTTATCTCTTAATAGTATAATACTATTAGGAGTACTATAATTATAATTACTATTATTAGTAAACTTCTAGAGTCTACTAGAACGAGTAATTAGCTATCTAATATACTTATCTAGTTTCCTTATTCCTAAGTGTCCCTTTTTAAAGATCGTTAAGAACGTTCCTTGTTCTCCCTATTCCTTCTAGGAATGTTTAGATCATTTACCGTTCCTAGTGTTCCTCCTCTAATTGGTAGGTAGGTTAATTGGTTCTATAATATGCTTAGTATAATAGTTATAGCCTTCTAGGCTACTAATAGGGTTATTTTATAATATAATACCCCTCCTTTAAGGCTTTTGACCCGAAAGCTTCTATAATTGTTTTTAATAGCGCTAATATCCCCTATATAGGTATAGTATCCTTTCCCCTTCCCTAGTCCTTGTTACTAATAAAATGTCTAGTTATATAAGGAAGTCTTCTTTGAAGTCTAGAACGAAACTTGTCAAGTATAGTAATCTGCTTATAGTAATTCTTCATTTTTCTATTATAATAAAAACCCCTTATTCTTTTTATAAAGATTGAAGCTTATCTTATAAGGCTTCCTTATTAATTTCTTCTACCTATTTTAAATATATATACCTATAAACCTTATTATAATATATAAAGGGTTATAGTTTAATAACTTAACTATATCGTTTCTTAGTATAATAAGTTAAAGTCTTAGATAGAAGATATAGAGGCTAAGCTAATAGTAGCGATAATAAAAGTTAACCATTTATATAAATAGAAACAAATATAGTTCGAGAAAATGGCTTAGGCTATTTCTCGAGGGATTAATAGTATAGAGGAGTTAGAATAGGTAGAGTATAAAGAGGCTAAGGCGGTAGCGGTAGTAGAGGCTTCTAGGGTTACTATATCTTCTTTGACCCTATCTTGCCTATCTTCCGATTTCAGGTAGCTTTAGAATTCTATATATCCTAAAGTTCCTTTAGATCTATCCTTGCTAGCCAATTTCGGGTTAATCTCTAGTCTGTCGCTTTTAGTCGATTAGGGTTCCTCTAGTAGAACTACTAAAGTTTCTCAGGGTAACTTAGGTTCTTGATTAGTTCTTATAAGTTATCTTCTAGTCTAAAATCAAGTTATTTAACTAGGTATTATAGTTCTCTATTAACGATTCGTAAATCTAAGATTTCTTTGATATCCTATTCTTCCTATTTGTCTTCTACTTCGATATTTATAGCGACTTTAACGTTTATTAGTACTAGTTCGAGAAGTAAAATATAAAAAACGTCTATCTGTAATTATATAGATAATAGTAATAATAGTCGGTAGTTAGATATCGAAATTTATTCTTTAATAACAAAGGGTCTAACCTTCTTAAAGTCTAGCTTTGTATTTAGTCATTTAGTTTATAAATTCTATAAGATTAAGTAGACTTTGTCTCCCCTCTCTAGGTAAGGTCCCTTAAGCCTATATTTATTATAGTATATCTTTATTCTAGTTCTAATAAACTCGAGTTCTTCTTTAAGCCTTTTATATAGTATATATATTTGTTCTACCTTAACTACTACTTATAGTATATTATTATTATTATTATTAATCCTATACCGCTATACTAATAAGTATACTAGAGCCTCTCTAGTTATATATAGAGGAAACCATACCTAATAGGCTAGATAAAAACCTCTATCCCTCCTTTAACGCCCGATCTAGAATACTAATATACTATAAAGAAAAGGAGAAGTAGCTAGTATAGCCCTAAAGAGGCCTTGCCTCCCGGTCTAGCCTCCTTACAAGGCGGTATTCCAGGAGCCTCCCTAGGTCTATTAGCCACTATAGAACCCTCCTTGCCAAACGATAGTTACAGGCCCCTATACCCTATAAAACGAGGTCTAGGTCCCTTTACGACCGTATTTCCTAGGATTCCTATATTCGGCTTCTTAGTAGGTTTAGGCACTATACGACTAGGTGCTCTACAATTTCCCTCCCCTAGCTATAGGCATAGTAAGGGGTACTAACCCCTAGGACTTAAACCCTAAAAAGGAAGTCGTAGAGGCTAATAGCCCCTATATAGGCCTATACTAGTAAGGAGCTCTAGGCCTTTATTAGGCCTTGGTACCTTTATAGGCCTTCCCCTATAAAAACTAGGTACGGGGGGTCCTTGTCTAATATATACCATATCCTCCTACTAGCTTAGTCAGCCCTCTAGCGGTTACTCTAACTAGCTACTATAGCTAGTTCTATAGCCTATAGCCTTCTCCGTAGGGTCTATAGGGGGGGTTAACCCCCTCTATAGCCCTCCTAAACCTATTGCCGGACTATCGACCTCGCTACCTCTAGGGCTATAGGCTTCGGCTCTTAGCCCCTTGCCCTAGCCCTTCTCTTCTAGAACCTCTAGCTAAGCCTATTATAGGC
>NW_027192588.1:20116-32354 GCF_042370625.1 Thermothelomyces heterothallicus | reverse complement strand
GGCTAGGAGCTTTAGGGGGTCGATTAGTAGGTAGCTCTATAGCCTTACCTACTACTCTAGCCTCTATAGTAGGTCTAGCCGGTTAGTTACCTCCTATAGTATAGCTCTCTAACTCTTAGTCTTTATAGCTATAATAGTCTTAGCCTAGTCCTATAGGGCCTGCCAAAGTACCTTCTATATATAGGGGTTTAGGGTACCCCTATAGGCCCTCTCTGCCTCCTTAGCCCTCTTCTAGGCCTCCTAAACCTCCTTTGTCTACTATCAAGCTCGTTTACCACCTATACTAGCCTTCTTTACTAGAGCCAAGACCGTAGCTATCTCCTTGAGGGCCTCTATAAGCCTGTCAAAGGCCTATAGAAGCTCCTCTAGGCCCTGGAAGACAGGCCTGGCCGGGGCCGATGCCTACCTGCCAAGCCGGAGCAGGAGGTAGGCTACCTCGGCCCGTGTAACCTCCTCGTCTAGGCTCTTCTAGTCCTACCCTTTACTAGCCGGTATAGGCCTATTAGTCCCCTAGAGGGAGACGTTTAGGGCCTATAGGTAGTAGTTAGACTTCTTATGTTCTATAATATCCCTATAGGTTACTTCTAGCCTAGCCGAGGCCTAGAGTAGGTCTATTATAGAAGGCTAGCCGCGTTAGTCCCCTTAGGGGGCCCTAGTGACCTAGCTATATAGCGTTTATAGGTCGAGGTCTTACTAGTCTATAAGGCTAAGGAGGTCTCTAGCCCTTAGGCTAAGCCTATTAAACTACTGATAGTATAGTAACTTCTAGTCTTTAATATAAGTCTATTTTATATTTATACCCTTCTTATAACCTTTCCTAAAGGAATAAAAAAAGAGCCTCTCTTGTATCTTTGCGAATACCCTACCAAAACGTATAAAACTACTATCGCTAGAAAGCTCTCGAAAAACGCTATCTAATGATACCACTTTCAACCGCACGCGAGCTGTTGTAGGTATATAACAGGCATTATAAGCGTAGGAACTAGACCTAACCGTAACCAACCGTACCTCGTACAACTGTCAAAATTTTCACTATATAGACTACCTAACGCCCCTGAACGTAACGTCGATTTAAAGCCTACTACTAAGCTACTAAGTAGGGAGGCCTATAGCTTTGAGCTAATCAAAGGGGGGCCTACTATAGGCCTGCCCTACCCCAGATATCAAGGAGCTAAGGGGTCTTGTTATATAACTAATTAACCTTATACCAAGCCCTAAACAGGGCAAGGTATAGGACCTTGCTAATAGGCTCTTATAGGGCCTTATAACTACTATTATAGGCCTAGTTCCGAACCTATAGGAATTTATAGCCGAGGAAGTCAAAAAGGGGCTTAAAGAAGCCCTTAAGGCTACCCCTTGCCCTACCTAGGCATAGGTAGCTATAGGGCTATAATAGGGGGTAATAGGCCTCGAAGGAGGCCTACTATCGGCTAAGGCAGTGCCGCTTCGAGCCTTATAGGAGGTTATAATACGGAATACAAGCCTATAGGAGGACCTTAAAGCCTAAACCCTAGCTAAGATAGTCTAAGTAGTTAATAGAGCCTCTAGCTACTAGGGAGCTATTATAGCTAGGAAGCTCCTAAGTAGGGATATAGTAATAGTCTTTAAGGATAAGGCTATTAAGAATTGGTATTCGGCTAATAAGCGATAGGTAGCTATAGCCTTTAGAGAGGAGGCTAGAGAGGTCGGCAAGGCCTATATGGTCCTAGCTAAAGGAGTCTAGAAGGAGGAGCTATAGGGGGTTAGTAAACAAGACTTTAAGGGGGCCGTAGGCCTACGCTCGATCGAAACGGTCAAGTTCTAGCTGCTAAAGAGCCTATAAAGGAAGTGGGCTATAGTACTCCTAGGCTTATAGGACCTCGAAGAGGCCCGGAAGGCCTATAATAAGGATATAGTCTAGGATACCTAGGTGCTAGACTATAAACCTTACTAGGATGCTCTAGAGCCAAGGTAGTACTATAAGTGTTAGGGCTTTGGCTATACCTAGTGGTACTACTAGTAGCCGGCCTATTATAGCTATTATAGTGTAAAGGCCTATAGGGAAGGGGGGAAGACTAGGGAGGCCTAGTGCCCTACCTATTCTAGCTAACTCCTTTATAGGTATATAGCCTATAAGGGCCCCTATATTACCTAGTATAGGGGCTACCTAAAGAAAGTCAAGGCCTAGGAAAGGGCTAGGGAGGCTTACTAGTATAGACCCTAGACCTTCTAACTAATAGAATAACTATACTAGAAGGTAGCCTTCGAGTTTAGTAGCTAGCCGGAAGATAATAACTACTACCAAACTAGGGCTAAATGCCTCTATAGGAGGCCTACCCTAGCCTAATAGGTAGCTAGGAGTGCCTTGTTTAATGCCCGATAGACCTATATCTCCTTTCTATAGCTTAGAGCCCCCTCCCTCTTATAACTAGTTAAAGGGGCAATAGCTATAGAGCCTACTACTACTATACCTTCGTCCTTTACTCTAGCTACCTTAAATATAAATTAAGGTCTTTTAGTAGAATACCTAAGGTAATAAATAGGCCCTTAAGGTCCTACTAGAGGAGGCTAAATACGACCTACTAGCTATCTAGGAACCGTAGATTAACCGGTTTATAGGGTTAATATACTACCCTTAGGCTTCGAAATACTACCTAGTCTATAAGCTAAAGGGTAAGGTAGCTATTCTAGTAGCTAAACAGTTCCTAGCTAGCTAGTAAGACTATTTAGTAGAGGAGAACTAGTATAGGGTAACCTTTCTAACCCTAGGAGAGAAGGGGTTTAAGCTCTGGTTAGTCTATAATAATAAGGAGGAGTAGGCCCTCTTATAGGACCTACTAGCCCTACCTTGGCTAACCTACCCCCTAGTTCTTATAGGTAACTTTAACCTCTACTACCTAGTCTAGGACCTATTTGACAGGCTTAGCCTAGGGGCTAGGGACCTCCTTAGCCTTATAGACTAGTAAGACCTTAACCTATAAACGCTATATAGCTAGGTTACTAGGGCCCCCTAAGGGGACTAATATAGCTAGCCTTCTATAATAGACCTACTCTAGGCCTTAGCTAGGCTAGAAGCAACCTATAGGGATATTATAGAACGTAGGAAGTCTAACTACTACCTATAGGCCCTAAACGTCTCCCTCTAGGGAACTAATAAGCCTATACCGGCTAGTAAAGGGTAGGACTAGAAGAGCCTAGACAAGGAGGTTATATAGGCCGAGGTAGCCTACCTCCTACTCTAGCTTGGTAGGTAGGTATCGGCCCTGGCCGGGCCTGTCTTCTAGGGCCTAGAAGAGCTTCCATAGGCCTTTAATAGGCTTATAGAGGCCCTTAAAGAGATAGCTATAGTCTTGGCTCTAGTAAAGAAGGCTAATATAGGTAGTAAACGAGCTTAATAGTAGATAAAGGAGGTTTAGGAGGCTAGGAAGAGGGCTAAGGAGGTAGAGAGGGCCTATAGGGGCACCCTAAACCCCTATATATAGGAGGCACTTCGGTAGGCCTTATAGGACTAGGCTAAGACTATTATAGCTATAAAGACTAAGAGCTAGAGAGCTATACTATTGGACTAGGGTAGGAACCTCTCGGTGTGACCAGAGGGGCACAGGTTGCAGATTCGTTTTTCCGGTTCCGAACAAGTCGTATGTACACTAGACATAAATAGGGGGTGCCTATTAAAAAGGTGCCAAGGACAACAACAAGGAAGGACAGGAGACAGTTTTACAGAATAGATCAACAGTAACAGCCACGGACTGCTATTGTAGCATTATTTGTATGATGATGAGATTCTTCTTTCACTTGTGAGTTTGGTCATCTTTTCCCACGTAGGTGGGCTCTTTTACATCTGCCCAGAGGGGCATTGTTGTCGCCGTCCCCGCGTCCATCGCAACCGTTGTCCAGGAGGCTGGACTTGTCTACTGCACCCACGAGTGCTTAGATACACTGGACACTTTGAGCCGACGCTCCTCTCCATCTGACCAGACGGAGGTTTGGTCTTGGGGGTACATGACTGCTGCCAGGAGAGGCTGGCACCAGTTCACTATAGGAGGTAACTAACTAGCTAGACCTATTATAGAGGCTAGAGCAGTAGGCAAGGCTATAAAGCTACCTATTAGTCAACCCTCTAAAGCTCCTAGCCTTTGAAGGAAGGCTTATAACCTACCAATAGAAGGCTAGGGCTCTAGCTAATAAGTTCTTTCCGAACCTAGAAGTAGACCTATTAGATATTAACGACCTAGATCTAAACGACTACTAGGAGCTAAAGTTCGAAATGAGCTAGGAGGTTATAGTAGATAATATTAGGGTAGTATTAGCTAGAGCAGCCCTATAGAAGGCCCTAGGGGAGGACCTCCTCCCTATGGGCCTCCTAAAGGCCTATAGGCAGCCACTCTACCAGATATTAGCTATACTAGCCTTAGAGAGCTTATAGCTTAGCTATTTCCTAGCCTGGTTTAAAAGGGCTAAGATAATAGTCCTCTATAAGCCTAGTAAACCCCTATAGGCCTACTTTACCCTAGGTAGCCATAGGCCTATAGCACTCCTATTAATAGTAGGTAAGGTACTAGAAGCTATAATTGCCTAGAAGGTAACAGCCGTTATAGAGGCCTACAGGCTTCTCCTAGCCGAGTAGATAGGCAACTAGGAATATAGGTCTACCAAACTAGCTATTTAGCTTATTATAGCCTAGGTTTAGGAGGCTTAGAGGTATAAGGTAGCTACCTCCCTCCTATAGCTCGATATCTTAAGGGCTTTTAATACTATTAACTATACCTAGCTACTAACTACTTTACAAAGCTAAGGCTTCCTAAAGTAGTTAGTAGTCTAGGTTAGGGAATAGCTATAAGATAAGGTATTATTATTATTATTATTATTATTAGTCCTATACCACTATACTAATAAGTATACTAGAGCCTCTCTAGTTATATATAAAGGAAACTATACCTAATAGGCTAGATAAAAACCTCTATCCCTCCTTTAGTACCCGATCCGGAATACTAATATATTATAAAGAAAAGGAGAAGTAGCTAGAATAGCCCTAATGTGACGAACCTAACTTAGACTTCTTCTAAAAGGGTTTAGACAAAGGTAAGTGTCGCGGGGCAGGTATATAGGTCGTCTAAGGGATTCGGTAAAGCCAAAGGGTTTATAACAACAGAGTTATCTCTCATAGTAGTACAATGCTATTAGGAGTACTATAATTATAAGTTACTATCACTAGTAAACTCCAGAGCTCACCAGAACAAGTAACTAGCTATCTAATATACTTGTCTAGTTCCCTTATTCCTAAGTGTTTCTCCTTAGATTCTGATCGTATGATCGCTACTACAATCCTTCGATCATTGTTTAGGTGCTTGCCTTGATCGAAGTACAATCACTACGATTACTTTCTAATTAGTCCTTAGGTCTTGTAGTTTCTGATTAGTTCTATATACCTTGTTAGGTCGCCTCATACGGCTATATCGTGACACGATACCCCTCCCCTAGGTCTTTCGTCCTCGAAAGACTTAGGTCCGTTTCAAATAGCGCTAACACCCCCCCCTTCTTGTATATAGTCGTGTTTCCTCAATCCCCCTCCTTTCTTCTTTCATAATATCGTCAAGATGACTGATCGTGTAAGAAAGAAGTCAAAGTCTAAGCCTACTATGTTAACTCTTTGTGCTAACTATCTCCTAGCTACGATTCTTTCCTTAGATAATCTTTTGATAATATGTCCTTATACGCTATATAAGTCTAAAGGCCTTAGTTTATATAAGGTTTTAAAAAGCAATTCTTCTTGATACGTAGAGTACGTTTATAATAAGCGTTCGAATTACGACATTCTTAGCGTTTCTCCTGCTTAGCTTTGGTCTATTACGGCTTAATATTAAAAACTTAAAGATAAGCTTATAACTACTAAAGAGTAGGTCCTTTGTCTTCGGAAATAGAAACGAATATAGTTTAAGAAGATGATAAGGGCTATCGCTTAGGGTATTGATAGTATAGAGGAGTTAGAGCGAGTAGAATATAAGGAGGCTAAAGTAGTGGCGGTAGCGGAGGCTTCTAGGGTTACTATATCTTCTTTGACCTCGTCTCGCTTATCTGCCGATTTCGGATAGCTTTAGGATTCCGTATATCCCAAAGTTCCTTTAGATCTATCCTTGCTAGCCAATTTCGGGTTAGTTTCGGGTCTATCGCTTTTAGTTGGTTAGGGTTCCTCTAGTAGAACTATTGAAGTTTCTTAGGGTAATTTAGGTTCTTAATTAGTTTCTATAAGTTATCTTCTAGTCTAAAATTAAGCTATTTGACTAGATACTATAATTCCCTATTAATAATATATAAATCTAGAATTTCTTTGACATCCTATTCTTCCTCCTTGTCTTCCGCTTCGATATTTATAGCGATTTTAGCGTTCTTTAGCGCTGGTTCTAAAAGTGAAATATAAAAAACATCTATCTGTAATTGCATAGATAATAGTAACAATAGTCGGTAGTTAGATATCGAAATTTGTTCTTTGATAACAAAGGGTCCGACCTTCTTAAAGTCTAGCTTTATATTTAGTTATTTGGTTCGTAAGTTTCGTACGATCAGGTAGACTTTGTCTCCCCTCTCTAGGCAAGGTCCCTCGAGCCTATATTTATTGTAGTGGTTTTTTATTCTGGTTCTGACAAACTCGAGTTCCTTTTTAAGTTTCTTATATAGTATATATATCTATTCTACTTTGACTGCTGCTCTTAGCACTATAACCTCTGGTCCTTGCCTTAGGTCTACTTTGTATCTATAGTTCGTAAAGAACGGTATAACTTTGGTTATTTCTATTGGCGTTATATTATAGGCGAGTTATATTATTAGTAACAGTATAACCTAATTATCTTGTTAGTAGTTAATATAAGAGCGGAGGTATTACTCAATAACCTAGTTTAGTTACTCTGTTTGTCTATCGGTTTATAAGTAATATACTATTAACAGCTTACTATTAACGCCTAATCGTTATATTAACGCTTACTAGAACTTCGATATAAACTTAGTATCTCTATTAGTAATCTATTCTTATAGCCAAGTGTATACTAATATAACTTGCTAATAGATTATATCTGCTAGCTGTTTAGCTATCTAGGACTCCCTATAGGGAAAGAAGTATACCTATTTAGTCAGGCAATCTACTATAGTAAGAATACTATCGTAGATTACTCCTATAGCCATGTCCTTAGATTCTAGTAGCTTTATAATAAAGTCTATCGTAACTAAACTCTATGGTTTGTCAGCTATTAGCAGTGGCTAAAGTAGCCTATATAGCTTATATCATACTATCTTGCTTTAATTATGGATGTCGTAGCTCTATACGACTTCCTTAACTCGTACTATTAGCTATAGGAAGTCATAGTGTTTCTTAACTTATACAACAGTCTTCGTAACTCCTTTATATCCTCCGAGTTTCGACTCGTAAAGCTCTCAAATCATTTATAGCTACTAATCCTTATCATAGATATATACTTTGCCTCGGTACTAGAGTTTCCCCTCTTTTTCTTCTACTCCGTTAGGTACCACTAGTCTAGGTACTACTTGATACTATACCTCGTTAATCCTTTCTTCTCGAAAGATTATATAGCATTCTAGGAACAAGTCAAGTAGATCATCTTCTATAGGTATCTACGTTTCGTGATATAGCGTTCCGTCTCTTCGTTCCTTGAACAATAGTAGCATTATTTCTATTCGTCCTTCCGTATAATCCGTTCGTCGGCTTAGAGCATCTGCTCGTACGTTCTCTTTGCCTTTCTTGTAGCGGATCTTAAAGTTGAATTCTACAAGGAATTCTGCCTACCGTATTTGTCGTCTGTTAAGCTCCTTTGTTATCGTAAAGTACCGCAAATTCTTGTAATCCATGTATACTTGTATTGGTTCGATCGTGCCACTAAGGTATAGTTGCTATTCCTTAAAAGCTTCGATAATCGTAAGTAGTTCCTTATTATAGATTAGATAGTTAAGACATAGTCTATTAAGCTTCTTTGAAAAGAAGGCTATAGGATATAGCTTCCCTTGCTTGTCTTATTATCCTAACTGTCCTCCGATGGCGTAGTCTAAAGCGTCCGTTTCTACCTTGAATGGCTTCTTAGGGTCTGGCAATACTAGTATTAGATCCTTGGTAATAGCATTATAAATCTACGTAAATGCTTGCTTATATCGCTCTTCCTATTAGAATTTAGTGTTCTTCTTAGTAAGCTCGTATAATAGTCGTATAATCGCTCTAAAGTTCCTAATAAATATCTAGTAGAAGTTTATAAACCTAATGAAACTTCGTACTTCCGTAACTAACGTTAGTTATAGCCAATTCTTAATAGCTTTAACCTTTAAAGGTTCTATCCAAATTTGTCCTAGGGATATCTTATATCCTAAAAACACCGTCTTCCTAACGTAGAATTTACTCTTTTCCTTATTAACTAACAGCTTATATACGTATAATACATCTAGTACTACTCTTATATACTTCTAGTATTTGTCTATCGTCTTAGAGAAGATAAGTATATCGTCAAGATAACATACCGTAAATTTATCGAGAAAGGGGCAGATAGCTTAATTAATTAGGGCTTAGAACGTTACTAGCGTGTTTATAAGTCCGAATAGCATAACGAGGTACTTATAGTAGTTATAGGGTATCCTAAAGGCCGTTTTCTACTCGTCACCTTCTTTAATCTATATATAGTTATAGGCTAATAGCAAGTTAAGACGTATAAAATATTAGGCTCCTACTAACTGATCTCGGAGCTATAAGATTAGCGGTAATAGGTATCGATTCTTTATAGTCTGTTTATTAAGTTACTAATAGTTAATATATAACCATAGCTTTCCGTCTTTCTTAGGTATAAACAGGATTAGGTAGCCTGCTAATGATATCGACAGGCAGATATATCCTCTTCGAAGGTTCTCCTCTAAATATCACTTGAGTTCTTCGTTCTATGTCTGGCTTATATAGTAGATCTTAAAGAACTTTAGTCGTGCTCCTTCCTTAAGCTTAATCTCGTGATCCCATAGGCCGTGTTCTAGTAATCCTTCTAGATACTTCGGTTCGAATGCTAGGTGTTCCTTGTACTCCTTTGGTACTTCCCTAGTCTTGTCTCGTCTCTCGGTTTTCTAATAGTATACAAACTTGGTTCCGTCTATAGCGATACTAGCGATTTCTCCTGTCTTAACCTACTACTCCAATTACAATACTCCGCATTTATCAACAGAGAGAATAGCTATCGGCGGTTTAGCTCGTTCCTCCTATTGTAATGTCGGTATTGTTATACCGCTTCTTCTAGAGTCCGTAGTAGTCTGTCTACCACTGCCTGTCTCTTACGGTAGATCCGTAGGATATGCCTTCCCTTGAGCATCGTCTATTTGCGATCCTTATATACTCCCTATCTCGCTAGTCGAATATAACTCCGTTTAGGGTTATAGGTAGCTACCATTCTTCTAGCTGATGTCCGGGTCGTAGTCTTCGTACTATAGTAGTCCTAGTATTATGTCTTTATTATTACCTATATCTACAATGCTAAATACGACTATTATAGTCTTCCCTATTATAGTAATATCGATCGGTTTAGTCTCCCTATATACCTATTACGTCGGGAATGGCCCTTTGACTATGCTATACTTCCATTTTATTCTCTAGGGTATCTATAGCTAATTTATAAGTATTAGCGAAATTAGGTTTATCTCTGCTCTACTATCCACTAGTACAAGTATTTCGTACTACTTCCATTACGCCATTATCTATAGTTACTTGTCTTACTATCGTCGTCTAAAGATTATAGCGATTTCCTATATTTCTACCGGGAGGTCTTGATATAGTAGTCTCTTACGCCAGTTCCTCCTATACTATACTACCACTCGTTACTATATAGGCGTTAATAGTTTTCGGGCCCTTTGAAGGGCCCTAACCCGTTTCCTAGGTTAGTATTAACCTCTTTGATTATTCGGCTAATGGTAGCTTCGTCGATCGTGCTCATTTCCGTAAGCTATTAAGTGCTTATAGCTTCCTACCATTAGGTCCGTTCTGCTTTTTGTCGTATAGTCTATAGCTTTATCTGAAGCTCCCGAATTCGCGATTTCTTTTTGTCCTTATGATAAAGACAATCGTTGCTCTAGTATAAGTCCTATATATCTTATCCTATTCTATAGTACCTTAGCTAGGCTTGCCTTGGAACTACCGTAATACCTTCTAGACTCCGGGTTTTAATCTTCTAGAGTAATTCGGCCACTCTATTTCCTACGTTATAGACCTATTCCACAGGCTATAAGCTTCTATCCCTATTTTCCTATCAGGTCGGCTAGTGATTATTTTCGAATTTATCACAGAAGTAGTATTAGTATTTGTATACTATATACTAGAACCAAGGCACTTATATATATACCTTATATCAAGGATATAATCATATAGCATTACCTAGAAGATATTAGAATTCTTTTCCAAATCCTTCCTATTATATATAGACCGTAGGTACCCTAATGCTAAGGTAGGAATATTTCTTCTAGTAGCTTTCCTATATACGTTTATCTTTTCCACGGTTCGCGCGTATAAACTAGTACTTAGGGTTCCATACGTCATAGCTAAGTTGCTAATTGTTAAAGTGCTTAGTATAATTATTAGGTCTATCGTATATCACAGGCTATTCCCCTTTAATGGTTTCTACGATACGTCAGAGTTCCCTTATTTCGTTCCTTATCTTATTACTCTACTAGGCGAGTCAAGTTAGGCGTCTATCTCATTTACGTAACTCCGTATTAAGCCGGAAAACTTCGTTACAGTACCATTCGATCTATTCCTAAAGGAACAGGATGTTCGGTCCGGGTTGGTCGACTCCTTAGATATCGGTTATCTACGATCTATCCTGCCTCTACGTGACTATAAAACCCTATTGCCTCAAGACTAGGAGAATCGAAATCGGTGGCGTATACTCCCCTACCATATCCTATTTAGCAATACCTGTTTCTAGGTCTATAGTGACTAGTTTGGAGTACGGTGTCTGTTTGTCTTTGCCATTGTTATCGTATTTGGGACTATCCGAGTCGCTATCCCTATCTTTGTAGTTTATAGCTACTACTTCGATAATATCCTTAATCTTGTTAATGACCGTAGTTTCCTTTCCTAGGACTAGTTTCTAGTCTTTCTTCAGGCTTCGATATTCTTACTTATAGTGTCCTTTCTTTCTATAGTTATAGTAGGTAATATAGGACTTGTCTTTAGTCGTCTTCTTCTTATCCTACTTTTATACTATATCTATATCTATAGCTCCGGGGTATATCCTATACAAGGTACTAATATATGCTCGCTTTTTCTTATTATTAGCCCTAGCTATAGTTCTATTTATTTAACCTTATTTCTACTATTCCTATATATAGAGTCGATCGTCGATTCTAATAACCTATACGATATATTTATCTAGAGTTTTAGGCTAATTATACTTATATAGCTTATCTTTAACCTTTTCCTTTAAGCCGTTATAAAATAATTATATTAATACCTTATTATTAAGCTAAGACTTAAGTATATCCTATCTAAACTATATAGTATAGGAGGCTACTAACTTAGTCTATCGGAGATTAGTAAGTCTTTCTTATATATAAATCTTCTTATCTTTGTCGCTAAAGACCTTCCGAAGCTCTTCTTTAAAACGATCATAGGATCGAAAGACTGCCTACGTAAACGCGTCTTAGTCGTCTTCGTCTTCCTTAGTAAGATAGTCATTCTATATAGGTTCGAACTATCTAAGTACCTTACCCTCTAGTCTTATAGCTATATAAAGGACTTTGGCTTTGTCATCTGGAAACTTATTATCATTAAGCCAGAAGTAGGATTAGAGGTTAGTTAAAAACCCTATAAGGTCCTCCTTAGTTCTTCTATACTTGCCAGGTGGTTCGATCTTGATATAGCTTGCTTTAGTAGTCTCAAGCGCCTTGATTTTAGTATAGGCCTCGTTAACTAGTTTCTACGAGTGCTTTTTACCGTTTTTAAGTTCCTTGATTCGAGCTTAAGTAGCCTTGTCTCTCTAGTCTAACTCCTAGATTTGCTGCTAAAGTTAACCAAGCTAGGCAAGTAGCTATTCGGCTATAACGCTAGTAGCTATATTAATATCGAGGTCAAAGTTACCTCCATTCTAAACCATAATAGAACAAAGGGAGTAATAACAACATGTAACAAACCTAACTCAGACTTCTTCTAAAAGGGTTTAGACAAAGGTAAGTATTACGAGGCAAGTATATAGGTCGTCTAAGGGATTTGGTAAAGCTAAAGGGTTTATAATAA